>NW_027596948.1:0-122932 GCF_964194155.1 Cetorhinus maximus | reverse complement strand
TCCAGACCCCTACTCTCCCCTGGGTCACAAACCTCCAGTCCTCTACTCTCCCCTGACAGTCTGATCTCCAATCCTTTACTCTCCACTGACCCACCAACCTCCAGTCCCCTTCTCTCCCCTGACTCACCAACCTCCAGTCCCCTACTCTCACCTGATTCACCAACCTCCAGTCCCCTTCCCTCCTCTGACTCACCAACCTCCTGTCCCCTACTCTCCCCTGACTCACCAATATCCTGTCCCCTACTCTCCCCTAACTCACCAACCTCCAGTCCCCTACTCTCCCCTCACTCACGAAACCTCTAGTCCCCTACTCCCCCCTGACTCACCAATCTCCAGTCACGCACTCTCCGCTGACTCACCAACCTCCAGTCCCCTATTCTCCCCTGACTCACCAACCTTCAGTCCCCTACTCTCCCCTGAATCACCAATCTCCAGTCCCCTACTCTCCCCTGACCCACCAATCTCCAGTCCCCTATTCTCCCCTGACCCACAAACCTCTAGTCCTCTACTGTCCCCTGACTGACCAACTTCCAGTCCCATACTCTCCCCTGGGTCACCAACAGCTAGTCCCCTACTCTGCCTTGGGACAGCAACCTCCAGTCCCATACTCTCCCCTCACTCACCAATCTCCAGTCCGCTACTCTCTCCTGACCCAAAAATCTCCATTCCCCTACTCTCCCCTGACTCACCTACCTCCAAGCCTCTACTTTCCCCTGACCCACCAATCTGCAGACCCCTACCCTCCCATGACTCACCGACCTCCAGTCCCCTACTCTCCCCTGACTCACCAACCTCCAGTCCCCTACTCTCCCCTGGGTCACAAACATCCAGTTCTCTACTCTCCCCTGACTCTCTGATCTCCAATCCCCTACTCTCCACTGACCCACCAACCTCCAGTCCCCTACTCTCCCCTGACCCACCAATCTCCAGTCCCTTACTTTGCCCGGACTCACCAACCTCCAGTCCCCTACTCTCCCCTGACCCACCAATTTCCAGTACCCTACTCTCCCCTGACCCACCAATCTCCTGTCCCCTAATCTCCCCTGACTCACCTAACTCAATTCCCCTACTATCCCCTGACCGACAAACCTCCAGTCGCCTTCTCTCCCCGGGGTCACCAACCTCCAATCCTCTTCTCTCCCCTGACTCACCAACTTCCATTCCCCTACTCTTCCCTGACTCAACAACCTCCACTCCCCTGCTCTCCCCTGACTCACCAATCTCAAGCCCTCTACTCTACCCTGACTCGCCAACCTCCAGTCCCCTACTCTCCCCAGACTCACCAAACTCCAGTCCCCTACTCTCCCCTGGGTCACCAACCTCCAGTCCCCTACTCTCCCCTGACTCACTGATCTCCAATCCCCTACTCTCCCCTGACTCACCAAACTCCAGTCCCCTACACTCCCCTGGCCAACCAATCTCCAGTCCCCTACTCTCTCCTGACCCATCAACCTCCAGTCCCCTACTCTCCCCTGACTCACTGATCTCCAATCCCCTACTCTCCCCTGACACACCAACCTCCAGTCCCCTACTCTCCCCTGACTCACCGATCTCCATTCCCCTACTCTCCCCAGTGGCACCAACTTCCAGTGCCCTATTCTCCCCTGATTTACTGATCTCCAGTCCTCTCCTCTCACCTGGATCAGCAACCACCAGTCCCCTACTCTCCCCTGGGTCACCAACCTCCAGTCCCCTACTCTCCCCTGACTCACTGATCTCCTATCCCCTACTCTCCCCTGACCCCCCAAACTCCAGTCCCGTACACTCCCCTCGGTCACCAACCTCCAGTCCCCTACTCTCCCCTGACTCACCAAACTCCAGTCCCCTACACTCCCCTGGCCAACCAATCTCCAGTCCCCTACTCTCTCCTGACCCATCAACCTCCAGTCCCCTACTCTCCCCTGACTCACTGATCTCCAATCCCCTACTCTCCCCTGACACACCAACCTCCAGTCCCCTACTCTCCCCTGACTCACCGATCTCCATTCCCCTACTCTCCCCAGTGGCACCAACTTCCAGTGCCCTATTCTCCCCTGATTCACTGATATCCAGTCCTCTCCTCTCACCTGGATCAGCAACCTCCAGTCCCCTACTCTCCCCTGGGTCACCAACCTCCAGACTCCTACTCTCCCCTGACTCACCAACCTCCAATCCCCTACTCGCCCATGACTCACCAACCTCCAGTTCCTTACTCTCCCCTGACTCACTGATCTCCAATCCCCTACTCTCCCCTGACCCACCAAACTCCAGTCCCGTACACTCCCCTCGGTCACCAACCTCCAGTCCCCTACTCTCCCCTGACTCACCAAACTCCAGTCCCCTACACTCCCCTGGCCAACCAATCTCCAGTCCCCCACTCTCTCCTGACCCATCAACCTCCAGTCCCCTACTCTCCCCTGACTCACTGATCTCCAATCCCCTACTCTCCCCTGACACACCAACCTCCAGTCCCCTACTCTCCCCTGACTCACCGATCTCCATTCCCCTACTCTCCCAGTGGCACCAACTTCCAGTGCCCTATTCTCCCCTGATTCACTGATCTCCAGTCCTCTCCTCTCACCTGGATCAGCAACCTCCAGTCCCCTACTCTCCCCTGGGTCACCAACCTCCAGACTCCTACTCTCCCCTGACTCACCAACCTCCAATCCCCTACTCGCCCATGACTCACCAACCTCCAGTTCCTTACTCTCCCCTGACTCACCAACCTCCAGTCCCCTACCCTCCCCTGACTCACCAATCTCCAGTCCCCTACTCACCTCTGACTCTCCAACCTCCAGTCCCCTACTCTCCCCTGACACACCAATCTCCAGTCCCCTGCTCTCCCCTGACTCTCCAATCTCCCGTCCTCTTCTCACCTCTGAAACACCAACCTCCCCTACACTCCCCTGGGTCACCAACCTCCTGTCCACTACTCTCCCCTGACCCATCAATCTCCAGTCCCCTACTCTCCCTGGTGTCAACAACCCTACAGACCCTTACTCTCCCCTGACCCACCATTCTCCAGTCCATAACTCTCCCCTGACCCACCAACCTCCAGTCCCCTACTCTCCCCTGACTCACCAACCTGCAGTCACCTAATCTCCCCTGGGTCAACAACCTCTAGTCCTTCACTCTCCCTTGGGACAGAAACCTCCAGTCCCCTACTCTCCCCTAACTCACCAATCTCCAGTCCCCTACTCTCCCCTGACTCACCTAACTCCAGTCCCTTACTCTCCCCTGACTCACCAACTTCCAGTCCCATACTCTCCCCTCGGTCACCAACCTCCAGTCCCCTACTCTGCCCTGACTCACCGATCTCCAGTCCCCTACTCTCCCCTGATCCACAAACCTCCAGTCCCCTTCTCTCCACTGGGTCACCAACCTCCAGTCCCCTTCTCTCCCCTGACTCACCAACCTCCAGTCCCCTACTCTCACCTGATTCACCAACCTCCAGTCCCCTGCTCCCCCCTGACTCACCAATCTCCAGTCACGTACTCTCCGCTGACTCACCAACCTCCAGTCCCCTATTCTCCCCTGACTCACCAACCTTCAGTCCCCTACTCTCCCCTGGGTCACCAACCTCCAGTCCCCTACTCTCCCCTGACCCACCAATCTCCAGTCCCCTATTCTCCCCTGACCCACAAACCTTTAGTCCTCTACTCTCCCCTGACTGACCAAACTTCCAGTCCCCTACTCTCCCCTGGGTCACCAACAGCTGGTCCCCTACTCTGCCTTGGGACAGCAACCTCCAGTCCCATACTCTCCCCTCACTCACCAATCTCAAGTCCCCTACTCTCTCCTGACCCACAAATCTCCATTCCCCTACTCTCCCCGGACTCACCTACCTCCAGTCCCCTACTTTCCCCTGACCCACCAATCTGCAGACCCCTAGCATCCCATGACTCACCGACCTCCAGTCCGCTACTCTCCCCTGACTCACCAACCTCCAGTCCCCTACTCTCCCCTGGGTCACAAACCTCCAGTCCTCTACTCTCCCCTGACTCTCTGATCTCCAATCCCCTACTCTCCACTGACCCACCAACCTCCAGTCCCCTACTCTCCCCTCGGTCACCAACCTCCAGTCTCCTACTCTCCCCTGACTCACCAACCTCCAGTCACCTACTCTCCCCTGAGCAACCAATCTCCAGTCCCCTACTCTCCCGTGACCCACCAACCTCCAGTCCCCTGCACTCCCCAGACTTACCTACCTCCAATCCCCTACTATCCTCTAGGTCACCAACCTCCAGTCCCCGTCTCTCCCCTGACTCACCAACCTCCAGTCCCCTACTCACCCATGACACACCGATCTCCATTCCCCTACTTTCCCCTGGGGTACCAACCTCCAGTCCCCTTCTCTCCCCTGACTCACCGATCTCCAGTCCCCTGCTTTCCCCTGACCCACCACACTTCAGTCCCCTACTCTCCCCTGCGTCACCAACCTCCAGACCCCTACTCACCCCTGACTCACCAACCTCCATTCCCCTACTCTCCCCTGACTTAGCAACCTCCAGTCCCCTATTCTCCCCTGACCCACCAATCTCCAGTCCCCTACTCTCCCCTGTCCCACCAACCACCAGTCCTCTACTCTCCCCTGACCCACCAATCTCCAGTCCCCTACTCTCCCCTGACCCACCAATCTACATTCCCCTACCGACCCCTGACTAACCAATCTCCAGTCCCCTACCCTCCCCTGATCCACCAACCTCCAGTCCCCTACTCTCCCCTGACTCACCAATCTCCAGTCCCCTACTCTCTCCTGACCCACCAATCTCCATTCCCCTACTCTCCACTCGGTCAACAACCTACAGTCCCCTACTCTCCCCTGTCTCACCAACCTACAGTCCCGTACTCTCCCCTGACTCACTGATCTCCAGTCCCCTACTCTCCCCTGACTCACCAACCTCCAGTCCCCTTCTCTCCCCTGATTCACCAACCTCCAGTCCCCGGCTCTCCCCTGACTCACCAATCTCCAGTCCCCTACTCTATCCTGACTCACCAACTTCCAGTCCCCTACTCTCCCCTAACACACCAATCCCAGTCCCCTACTCTCCCCTGACTCACCAACCTCCATTCCCCTACTCTCCCCTGACTCACCAACCTCCAGTCCCCTACTCTCCCCTGGCTTACCAATCTCCAGTCCCCTACTCACCCCTGACTCACCAAACTCCAGACCCCTACTCTCCCCTGACTCACCGACCTCCAGTCACCAACTCTCCCCCGACTCTCCAACGACCAGTCCCCTACTCTCCCCTGTGTCACCAACCTCCAGTCCCCTACACTACCCTGACCCACCAATATCCAGTCCCCTACTCTCTCCTGACAGACCAATCTCCAGTCCCCTACTCTCCATTGGGTCAACAACCTCCAGTCCCCGACTCTCCACTGACTCACCAAACTCCAGTCCACTACTCTCCCCTGACTCACCAACCTCCAGTCTCCTGCTCTCCCCTGACTCACCAATCTCAAGTCCTCTACTCTCCCCTGACTCACCAACCTTCAGTCCCCTATTCTCCCCTGACTCACCAAACTCCAGTCCCCTACTCTCCCCTTGGTTATCCAACCTCCAGTCCCCTACTCTCCCCTGACTCACTGATCTCCAATCCCCTTCTCTCCCCTGACCCACCAAACTCCAGTCCCGTACACTCCCCTCGGTCACCAACCTCCAGGCCCCTACTCTCCCCTGACTCACCAAACTCCAGTCCCCTACACTCCCCTGGCCAACCAATCTCCAGTCCCCTACTCTCCCCTGACCCACCAACCTCCAGTCCCCTACTCTCCCCTGACTCACTGATCTCCAATCCCCTACTCTCCCCTGACTCACCAACCTCCAGACCCCTACTCTCCCCTGACTCACCAACCTCCAATCCCCTACTCGCCCATGACTCACCAACCTCCAGTTCTTTACTCTCCCCTGACTCACCAACCTCCAGTCCACTACTCTCCCCTGACTCACCAATCTCCAGTCCCCTACTCACCCCTGACTCACCAACCTCCAGTCCCCTCATCTCCCCTGACACACCAATCTCCAGTCCCCTGCTGTCCCCTGAGTCACCAATCTCCAGTCCTCTACTCTCCTCTGACTCACCAACCTCCAGTCCCCTACACTCCCCTGGGTCACCAACTCCCAGTCCACTACTCTCCCCTGACGCATCAATCTCCAGTCCCCTACTCTCCCCTGACCCACCAATCTCCAGTTGCCTCTTCTCCCCTGACTCACCAACCTCCAGTCCCCGACTCTCCCCTGACCCAACCAATTACAAGTCCCCTACTATCCGCTGACTCACCAACCTGCAGTTCCCTACTCTCCCCTGACCCACCAATCTCCAGTTTCCTACTTTCCCCTGACTCACCTACCTCCAGTCCCTTACTCTCCTCAGACTCACCAACCTTCAGTGCCCTACTCTCCCCTGGGTCACCAACCTCCAGTGCCCTACTCTCCCCTGACCCACCAATCTCCAGTCCCCTATTCTCCCCTGACCCACAAACCTCTATTCCTCTACTCTCCCTTGACTGACCAACTTCCTGTCCCCTACTCTCCCCTGGGTCACCAACTGCTAGTCCCCTACTCTGCCTTGGGACAGCAACCTCCAGTCCCATACTCTCCCCTCATTCACCAATCTCCAGTCCCCTACTCTCTCCTGAACCAGAAATCTCCATTCCCCTACTCTCCCCTGACTCACCTACCTCCAGTCCCCTACTCTCCCCTGACCAACCAATCTCCAGTCCCCCAATCTCCCCTGACTCACCAACCTCCAGTCCCCTACTCTCCCCTGACTCAACAACCTCCAGTCCCCTGCTCTCCCCTGACTCACCAATCTCCAGTCCCCTACACACCCCTGACTCACCAACCTCCAGTCCCCTACTCTCCCCTGACTCACCAACCTCCAGTCCCCTGCTCTCCCCTGACTCACCAATCTCAAGCCCTCTACTCTCCCCTGACTCACCAACCTCCAGTCCCCTACTCTCCCCTGACTCACCAACCTCCAGTCCCCTACTCTCCCCTGACTCACCAACCTCCTGTCCCCTGCTCTCCCCTGACTCACCAATCTCAAGCACTCTACTCTCCCCTGACTCACCAACCTCCAGTCCCCTACTCTCCCCGGACCCACCAACCTCCAGTCCCCTGCACTCCCCAGACTTACCTACCTCCAGTCCCCTACTATCCTCTAGGTCACCAACCTCCAGTCCCCTTCTCTCCCCTGACTCACCAACCTCCAGACCCCTACTCTCCCCTGGGTCACAAACCTCCAGTCCTCTACTCTCCCCTGACAGTCTGATCTCCAATCCTCTACTCTCCACTGACCCACCAACCTCCAGTCCCCTTCTCTCCCCTGACTCACCAACCTCCAGTCCCCTACTCTCACCTGATTCACCAACCTCCAGTCCCCTTCCCTCCTCTGACTCACCAACCTCCTGTCCCCTACTCTCCCCTGACTCACCAATATCCTGTCCCCTACTCTCCCCTAACTCACCAACCTCCAGTCCCCTACTCTCCCCTCACTCACGAAACCTCTAGTCCCCTACTCCCCCCTGACTCACCAATCTCCAGTCACGCACTCTCCGCTGACTCACCAACCTCCAGTCCCCTATTCTCCCCTGACTCACCAACCTTCAGTCCCCTACTCTCCCCTGAATCACCAATCTCCAGTCCCCTACTCTCCCCTGACCCACCAATCTCCAGTCCCCTATTCTCCCCTGACCCACAAACCTCTAGTCCTCCACTGTCCCCTGACTGACCAACTTCCAGTCCCATACTCTCCCCTGGGTCACCAACAGCTAGTCCCCTACTCTGCCTTGGGACAGCAACCTCCAGTCCCATACTCTCCCCTCACTCACCAATCTCCAGTCCGCTACTCTCTCCTGACCCAAAAATCTCCATTCCCCTACTCTCCCCTGACTCACCTACCTCCAGTCCCCTACTTTCCCCTGACCCACCAATCTGCAGACCCCTAGCATCCCATGACTCACCGACCTCCAGTCCGCTACTCTCCCCTGACTCACCAACCTCCAGTCCCCTACTCTCCCCTGGGTCACAAACCTCCAGTCCTCTACTCTCCCCTGACTCTCTGATCTCCAATCCCCTACTCTCCACTGACCCACCAACCTCCAGTCCCCTACTCTCCCCTCGGTCACCAACCTCCAGTCTCCTACTCTCCCCTGACTCACCAACCTCCAGTCACCTACTCTCCCCTGAGCAACCAATCTCCAGTCCCCTACTCTCCCGTGACCCACCAACCTCCAGTCCCCTGCACTCCCCAGACTTACCTACCTCCAATCCCCTACTATCCTCTAGGTCACCAACCTCCAGTCCCCGTCTCTCCCCTGACTCACCAACCTCCAGTCCCCTACTCACCCATGACACACCGATCTCCATTCCCCTACTTTCCCCTGGGGTACCAACCTCCAGTCCCCTTCTCTCCCCTGACTCACCGATCTCCAGTCCCCTGCTTTCCCCTGACCCACCACACTTCAGTCCCCTACTCTCCCCTGCGTCACCAACCTCCAGACCCCTACTCACCCCTGACTCACCAACCTCCATTCCCCTACTCTCCCCTGACTTAGCAACCTCCAGTCCCCTATTCTCCCCTGACCCACCAATCTCCAGTCCCCTACTCTCCCCTGTCCCACCAACCACCAGTCCTCTACTCTCCCCTGACCCACCAATCTCCAGTCCCCTACTCTCCCCTGACCCACCAATCTACATTCCCCTACCGACCCCTGACTAACCAATCTCCAGTCCCCTACCCTCCCCTGATCCACCAACCTCCAGTCCCCTACTCTCCCCTGACTCACCAATCTCCAGTCCCCTACTCTCTCCTGACCCACCAATCTCCATTCCCCTACTCTCCACTCGGTCAACAACCTACAGTCCCCTACTCTCCCCTGTCTCACCAACCTACAGTCCCGTACTCTCCCCTGACTCACTGATCTCCAGTCCCCTACTCTCCCCTGACTCACCAACCTCCAGTCCCCTTCTCTCCCCTGATTCACCAACCTCCAGTCCCCGGCTCTCCCCTGACTCACCAATCTCCAGTCCCCTACTCTATCCTGACTCACCAACTTCCAGTCCCCTACTCTCCCCTAACACACCAATCCCAGTCCCCTACTCTCCCCTGACTCACCAACCTCCATTCCCCTACTCTCCCCTGACTCACCAACCTCCAGTCCCCTACTCTCCCCTGGCTTACCAATCTCCAGTCCCCTACTCACCCCTGACTCACCAAACTCCAGACCCCTACTCTCCCCTGACTCACCGACCTCCAGTCACCAACTCTCCCCCGACTCTCCAACGACCAGTCCCCTACTCTCCCCTGTGTCACCAACCTCCAGTCCCCTACACTACCCTGACCCACCAATATCCAGTCCCCTACTCTCTCCTGACAGACCAATCTCCAGTCCCCTACTCTCCATTGGGTCAACAACCTCCAGTCCCCGACTCTCCACTGACTCACCAAACTCCAGTCCACTACTCTCCCCTGACTCACCAACCTCCAGTCTCCTGCTCTCCCCTGACTCACCAATCTCAAGTCCTCTACTCTCCCCTGACTCACCAACCTTCAGTCCCCTATTCTCCCCTGACTCACCAAACTCCAGTCCCCTACTCTCCCCTTGGTTATCCAACCTCCAGTCCCCTACTCTCCCCTGACTCACTGATCTCCAATCCCCTTCTCTCCCCTGACCCACCAAACTCCAGTCCCGTACACTCCCCTCGGTCACCAACCTCCAGGCCCCTACTCTCCCCTGACTCACCAAACTCCAGTCCCCTACACTCCCCTGGCCAACCAATCTCCAGTCCCCTACTCTCCCCTGACCCACCAACCTCCAGTCCCCTACTCTCCCCTGACTCACTGATCTCCAATCCCCTACTCTCCCCTGACTCACCAACCTCCAGACCCCTACTCTCCCCTGACTCACCAACCTCCAATCCCCTACTCGCCCATGACTCACCAACCTCCAGTTCTTTACTCTCCCCTGACTCACCAACCTCCAGTCCACTACTCTCCCCTGACTCACCAATCTCCAGTCCCCTACTCACCCCTGACTCACCAACCTCCAGTCCCCTCATCTCCCCTGACACACCAATCTCCAGTCCCCTGCTGTCCCCTGAGTCACCAATCTCCAGTCCTCTACTCTCCTCTGACTCACCAACCTCCAGTCCCCTACACTCCCCTGGGTCACCAACTCCCAGTCCACTACTCTCCCCTGACGCATCAATCTCCAGTCCCCTACTCTCCCCTGACCCACCAATCTCCAGTTGCCTCTTCTCCCCTGACTCACCAACCTCCAGTCCCCGACTCTCCCCTGACCCAACCAATTACAAGTCCCCTACTATCCGCTGACTCACCAACCTGCAGTTCCCTACTCTCCCCTGACCCACCAATCTCCAGTTTCCTACTTTCCCCTGACTCACCTACCTCCAGTCCCTTACTCTCCTCAGACTCACCAACCTTCAGTGCCCTACTCTCCCCTGGGTCACCAACCTCCAGTGCCCTACTCTCCCCTGACCCACCAATCTCCAGTCCCCTATTCTCCCCTGACCCACAAACCTCTATTCCTCTACTCTCCCTTGACTGACCAACTTCCTGTCCCCTACTCTCCCCTGGGTCACCAACTTAGTCCCCTACTCTGCCTTGGGACAGCAACCTCCAGTCCCATACTCTCCCCTCATTCACCAATCTCCAGTCCCCTACTCTCTCCTGAACCAGAAATCTCCATTCCCCTACTCTCCCCTGACTCACCTACCTCCAGTCCCCTACTCTCCCCTGACCAACCAATCTCCAGTCCCCCAATCTCCCCTGACTCACCAACCTCCAGTCCCCTACTCTCCCCTGACTCAACAACCTCCAGTCCCCTGCTCTCCCCTGACTCACCAATCTCCAGTCCCCTACACACCCCTGACTCACCAACCTCCAGTCCCCTACTCTCCCCTGACTCACCAACCTCCAGTCCCCCTGCTCTCCCCTGACTCACCAATCTCAAGCCCTCTACTCTCCCCTGACTCACCAACCTCCAGTCCCCTACTCTCCCCTGACTCACCAACCTCCAGTCCCCTACTCTCCCCTGACTCACCAACCTCCTGTCCCCTGCTCTCCCCTGACTCACCAATCTCAAGCACTCTACTCTCCCCTGACTCACCAACCTCCAGTCCCCTACTCTCCCCGGACCCACCAACCTCCAGTCCCCTGCACTCCCCAGACTTACCTACCTCCAGTCCCCTACTATCCTCTAGGTCACCAACCTCCAGTCCCCCTTCTCTCCCCTGACTCACCAACCTCCAGACCCCTACTCTCCCCTGGGTCACAAACCTCCAGTCCTCTACTCTCCCCTGACAGTCTGATCTCCAATCCTCTACTCTCCACTGACCCACCAACCTCCAGTCCCCTTCTCTCCCCTGACTCACCAACCTCCAGTCCCCTACTCTCACCTGATTCACCAACCTCCAGTCCCCTTCCCTCCTCTGACTCACCAACCTCCTGTCCCCTACTCTCCCCTGACTCACCAATATCCTGTCCCCTACTCTCCCCTAACTCACCAACCTCCAGTCCCCTACTCTCCCCTCACTCACGAAACCTCTAGTCCCCTACTCCCCCCTGACTCACCAATCTCCAGTCACGCACTCTCCGCTGACTCACCAACCTCCAGTCCCCTATTCTCCCCTGACTCACCAACCTTCAGTCCCCTACTCTCCCCTGAATCACCAATCTCCAGTCCCCTACTCTCCCCTGACCCACCAATCTCCAGTCCCCTATTCTCCCCTGACCCACAAACCTCTAGTCCTCTACTGTCCCCTGACTGACCAACTTCCAGTCCCATACTCTCCCCTGGGTCACCAACAGCTAGTCCCCTACTCTGCCTTGGGACAGCAACCTCCAGTCCCATACTCTCCCCTCACTCACCAATCTCCAGTCCGCTACTCTCTCCTGACCCAAAAATCTCCATTCCCCTACTCTCCCCTGACTCACCTACCTCCAAGCCTCTACTTTCCCCTGACCCACCAATCTGCAGACCCCTACCCTCCCATGACTCACCGACCTCCAGTCCCCTACTCTCCCCTGACTCACCAACCTCCAGTCCCCTACTCTCCCCTGGGTCACAAACATCCAGTTCTCTACTCTCCCCTGACTCTCTGATCTCCAATCCCCTACTCTCCACTGACCCACCAACCTCCAGTCCCCTACTCTCCCCTGACCCACCAATCTCCAGTCCCTTACTTTGCCCGGACTCACCAACCTCCAGTCCCCTACTCTCCCCTGACCCACCAATTTCCAGTACCCTACTCTCCCCTGACCCACCAATCTCCTGTCCCCTAATCTCCCCTGACTCACCTAACTCAATTCCCCTACTATCCCCTGACCGACAAACCTCCAGTCGCCTTCTCTCCCCGGGGTCACCAACCTCCAATCCTCTTCTCTCCCCTGACTCACCAACTTCCATTCCCCTACTCTTCCCTGACTCAACAACCTCCACTCCCCTGCTCTCCCCTGACTCACCAATCTCAAGCCCTCTACTCTACCCTGACTCGCCAACCTCCAGTCCCCTACTCTCCCCAGACTCACCAAACTCCAGTCCCCTACTCTCCCCTGGGTCACCAACCTCCAGTCCCCTACTCTCCCCTGACTCACTGATCTCCAATCCCCTACTCTCCCCTGACTCACCAAACTCCAGTCCCCTACACTCCCCTGGCCAACCAATCTCCAGTCCCCTACTCTCTCCTGACCCATCAACCTCCAGTCCCCTACTCTCCCCTGACTCACTGATCTCCAATCCCCTACTCTCCCCTGACACACCAACCTCCAGTCCCCTACTCTCCCCTGACTCACCGATCTCCATTCCCCTACTCTCCCCAGTGGCACCAACTTCCAGTGCCCTATTCTCCCCTGAATTACTGATCTCCAGTCCTCTCCTCTCACCTGGATCAGCAACCACCAGTCCCCTACTCTCCCCTGGGTCACCAACCTCCAGTCCCCTACTCTCCCCTGACTCACTGATCTCCTATCCCCTACTCTCCCCTGACCCCCCAAACTCCAGTCCCGTACACTCCCCTCGGTCACCAACCTCCAGTCCCCTACTCTCCCCTGACTCACCAAACTCCAGTCCCCTACACTCCCCTGGCCAACCAATCTCCAGTCCCCTACTCTCTCCTGACCCATCAACCTCCAGTCCCCTACTCTCCCCTGACTCACTGATCTCCAATCCCCTACTCTCCCCTGACACACCAACCTCCAGTCCCCTACTCTCCCCTGACTCACCGATCTCCATTCCCCTACTCTCCCCAGTGGCACCAACTTCCAGTGCCCTATTCTCCCCTGATTCACTGATATCCAGTCCTCTCCTCTCACCTGGATCAGCAACCTCCAGTCCCCTACTCTCCCCTGGGTCACCAACCTCCAGACTCCTACTCTCCCCTGACTCACCAACCTCCAATCCCCTACTCGCCCATGACTCACCAACCTCCAGTTCCTTACTCTCCCCTGACTCACCAATCTCCAGTCCCCTACTCACCTCTGACTCTCCAACCTCCAGTCCCCTACTCTCCCCTGACACACCAATCTCCAGTCCCCTGCTCTCCCCTGACTCACCAATCTCCCGTCCTCTTCTCACCTCTGAAACACCAACCTCCCCTACACTCCCCTGGGTCACCAACCTCCTGTCCACTACTCTCCCCTGACCCATCAATCTCCAGTCCCCTACTCTCCCTGGTGTCAACAACCCTACAGACCCTTACTCTCCCCTGACCCACCATTCTCCAGTCCATAACTCTCCCCTGACCCACCAACCTCCAGTCCCCTACTCTCCCCTGACTCACCAACCTGCAGTCACCTAATCTCCCCTGGGTCAACAACCTCTAGTCCTTCACTCTCCCTTGGGACAGAAACCTCCAGTCCCCTACTCTCCCCTAACTCACCAATCTCCAGTCCCCTACTCTCCCCTGACTCACCTAACTCCAGTCCCTTACTCTCCCCTGACTCACCAACTTCCAGTCCCATACTCTCCCCTCGGTCACCAACCTCCAGTCCCCTACTCTGCCCTGACTCACCGATCTCCAGTCCCCTACTCTCCCCTGATCCACAAACCTCCAGTCCCCTTCTCTCCACTGGGTCACCAACCTCCAGTCCCCTTCTCTCCCCTGACTCACCAACCTCCAGTCCCCTACTCTCACCTGATTCACCAACCTCCAGTCCCCTGCTCCCCCCTGACTCACCAATCTCCAGTCACGTACTCTCCGCTGACTCACCAACCTCCAGTCCCCTATTCTCCCCTGACTCACCAACCTTCAGTCCCCTACTCTCCCCTGGGTCACCAACCTCCAGTCCCCTACTCTCCCCTGACCCACCAATCTCCAGTCCCCTATTCTCCCCTGACCCACAAACCTCTAGTCCTCTACTCTCCCCTGACTGACCAACTTCCAGTCCCCTACTCTCCCCTGGGTCACCAACAGCTAGTCCCCTACTCTGCCTTGGGACAGCAACCTCCAGTCCCATACTCTCCCCTCACTCACCAATCTCAAGTCCCCTACTCTCTCCTGACCCACAAATCTCCATTCCCCTACTCTCCCCAGACTCACCTACCTCCAGTCCCCTACTTTCCCCTGACCCACCAATCTGCAGACCCCTACCCTCCCATGACTCACCGACCTCCAGTCCGGTACTCTCCCCTGACTGACCAACCTCCAGTCCCCTACTCTCCCCTGGGTCACAAACCTCCAGTCCTCTACTCTCCCCTGACTGTCTGATCTCCAATCCCCTACTCTCCACTGACCCACCAAACTCCAGTCCCCTACTCTCCCCTCGGTCACCAACCTCCAGTCTCCTACTCTCCCCTGACTCACCAACCTCCAGTCACCTACTCTCCCCTGAGCAACCAATCTCCAGTCCTCTAATCTCCCCTGACCCACCAATCTCCAGTCCCTTACTTTCCCCGGACTCACCAACCTCCAGTCCCCTACTCTCCCCTGACCCACCAATTTCCAGTCCCCTACTCTCCCCTGACTCACCAACCTCCAGTCCGCTACTCTCCCCTGACCCACCAATCTCCAGTCCCCTAATCTCCCCTGACTCACCTAACTCCAGTCCCCTGCTCTCCCCTGACCGACAAACCTCCAGTCCCCTTCTCTCCCCGGGGTCACCAACCTCCAATCCCCTTCTCTCCCCTGACTCACCAACCTCCACTCCCCTACTCTCCCCTGACTCACCAACCTCCAGTCCCCTACTCTCCCCTGACTCAACAACCTCCAGTCCCCTGCTCTCCCCTTCCTAACCAACCTCCAGTCCCCTACACTCTCCTGACTCACCAAACTCCAGTCCACTACTCTCCCCTGACTCACCAACCTCCAGTCTCCTGCTCTCCCCTGACTCACCAATCTCAAGTCCTCTACTCTCCCCTGACTCACCAACCTTCAGTCCCCTACTCTCCCCTGACTCACCAAACTCCAGTCCCCTACTCTCCCCTTGGTTATCCAACCTCCAGTCCCCTACTCTCCCCTGACTCTCTGATCTCCAATCCCCTACTCTCCCCTGACCCACCAAACTCCAGTCCCGTACACTCCCCTCGGTCACCAACCTCCAGTCCCCTACTCTCCCCTGACTCACCAAACTCCAGTCCCCTACACTCCCCTGGCCAACCAATCTCCAGTCCCCTACTCTCCCCTGACCCACCAACCTCCAGTCCCCTACTCTCCCCTGACTCACTGATCTCCAATCCCCTACTCTCCCCTGACTCACCAACCTCCAGTCCCCATCTCTCCCCTGACTCACCGATCTCCATTCCCCTACTCTCCCCAGTGGCACCAACTTCCAGTGCCCTACTCTCCCCTGATTCACTGATCTCCAGTCCACTACTCTCACCTGACTCAGCAACCTCCAGTCCCATACTCTCCCCTGGGTCACCAACCTCCAGACCCCTACTCTCCCCTGACTCACCAACCTCCAATCCCCTACTCGCCCATGACTCACCAACCTCCAGTTCTTTACTCTCCCCTGACTCACCAACCTCCAGTCCACTACTCTCCCCTGACTCACCAATCTCCAGTCCCCTACTCACCCCTGACTCACCAACCTCCAGTCCCCTCATCTCCCCTGACACACCAATCTCCAGTCCCCTGCTGTCCCCTGAGTCACCAATCTCCAGTCCTCTACTCTCCTCTGACTCACCAACCTCCAGTCCCCTACACTCCCCTGGGTCACCAACTCCCAGTCCACTACTCTCCCCTGACGCATCAATCTCCAGTCCCCTACTCTCCCCTGACCCACCAATCTCCAGTTGCCTCTTCTCCCCTGTCTCACCAACGTCCAGTCCCCGACTCTCCCCTGACCCAACCAATCACAAGTCCCCTACTATCCGCTGACTCACCAACCTGCAGTTCCCTACTCTCCCCTGACCCACCAATCTCCAGTTTCCTACTTTCCCCTGACTCACCTACCTCCAGTCCCTTACTCTCCTCAGACTCACCAACCTTCAGTGCCCTACTCTCCCCTGGGTCACCAACCTCCAGTGCCCTACTCTCCCCTGACCCACCAATCTCCAGTCCCCTATTCTCCCCTGACCCACAAACCTCTATTCCTCTACTCTCCCTTGACTGACCAACTTCCTGTCCCCTACTCTCCC
The DNA here is from genome assembly GCF_964194155.1 of Cetorhinus maximus. Lineage (NCBI taxonomy): Eukaryota > Metazoa > Chordata > Chondrichthyes > Lamniformes > Cetorhinidae > Cetorhinus > Cetorhinus maximus. Next base: position 106,348 of record NW_027596948.1, on the reverse strand, counting down.
CTGGGTCACCAACTGCTAGTCCCCTACTCTGCCTTGGGACAGCAACCTCCAGTCCCATACTCTCCCCTCATTCACCAATCTCCAGTCCCCTACTCTCTCCTGAACCAGAAATCTCCATTCCCCTACTCTCCCCTGACTCACCTACCTCCAGTCCCCTACTCTCCCCTGACCAACCAATCTCCAGTCCCCCAATCTCCCCTGACTCACCAACCTCCAGTCCCCTACTCTCCCCTGACTCAACAACCTCCAGTCCCCTGCTCTCCCCTGACTCACCAATCTCCAGTCCCCTACACACCCCTGACTCACCAACCTCCAGTCCCCTACTCTCCCCTGACTCACCAACCTCCAGTCCCCTGCTCTCCCCTGACTGACCAATCTCAAGCCCTCTACTCTCCCCTGACTCACCAACCTCCAGTCCCCTACTCTCCCCTGACTCACCAACCTCCAGTCCCCTACTCTCCCCTGACTCACCAACCTCCTGTCCCCTGCTCTCCCCTGACTCACCAATCTCAAGCACTCTACTCTTCCCTGACTCACCAACCTCCAGTCCCCTACTCTCCCCTGACTCACAAACCTCCAGTCCCCTACTCTCCCCTGACTCACCAAACTCCAGTCCCCTACTCTCCCCTGGGTCCCCAGCTCCAGACCCCTACTCTCCCCTGATCCACAAACCTCCAGTCCCCTTCTCTCCACTGGGTCACCAACCTCCAGTCCCCTTCTCTCCCCTGACTCACCAACCTCCAGTCCCCTACTCTCACCTGATTCACCAACCTCCAGTCCCCTTCCCTCCTCTGACTCACCAACCTCCTGTCCCCTACTCTCCCCTGACTCACCAATATCCAGTCCCCTACTCTCCCCTAACTCACCAACCTCCAGTCCCCTACTCTCCCCTCACTCACGAAACCTCTAGTCCCCTACTCCCCCCTGACTCACCAATCTCCAGTCACGCACTCTCCGCTGACTCACCAACCTCCAGTCCCCTATTCTCCCCTGACTCACCAACCTTCAGTCCCCTACTCTCCCCTGAATCACCAATCTCCATTCCCCTACTCTCCCCTGACCCACCAATCTCCAGTCCCCTATTCTCCCCTGACCCACAAACCTCTAGTCCTCTACTGTCCCCTGACTGACCAACTTCCAGTCCCCTACTCTCCCCTGGGTCACCAACAGCTAGTCCCATACTCTGCCTTGGGACAGCAACCTCCAGTCCCATACTCTCCCCTCACTCACCAATCTCCAGTCCGCTACTCTCTCCTGACCCACAAATCTCCATTCCCCTACTCTCCCCTGACTCACCTACCTCCAAGCCTCTACTTTCCCCTGACCCACCAATCTGCAGACCCCTACCCTCCCATGACTCACCGACCTCCAGTCCCCTACTCTCCCCTGACTCACCAACCTCCAGTCCCCTACTCTCCCCTGGGTCACAAACATCCAGTTCTCTACTCTCCCCTGACTCTCTGATCTCCAATCCCCTACTCTCCACTGACCCACCAACCTCCAGTCCCCTACTCTCCCCTGACCCACCAATCTCCAGTCCCTTACTTTGCCCGGACTCACCAACCTCCAGTCCCCTACTCTCCCCTGACCCACCAATTTCCAGTACCCTACTCTCCCCTGACCCACCAATCTCCTGTCCCCTAATCTCCCCTGACTCACCTAACTCAATTCCCCTACTATCCCCTGACCGACAAACCTCCAGTCGCCTTCTCTCCCCGGGGTCACCAACCTCCAATCCTCTTCTCTCCCCTGACTCACCAACTTCCATTCCCCTACTCTTCCCTGACTCAACAACCTCCACTCCCCTGCTCTCCCCTGACTCACCAATCTCAAGCCCTCTACTCTACCCTGACTCGCCAACCTCCAGTCCCCTACTCTCCCCAGACTCACCAAACTCCAGTCCCCTACTCTCCCCTGGGTCACCAACCTCCAGTCCCCTACTCTCCCCTGACTCACTGATCTCCAATCCCCTACTCTCCCCTGACCCACCAAACTCCAGTCCCGTACACTCCCCTCGGTCACCAACCTCCAGTCCCCTACTCTCCCCTGACTCACCAAACTCCAGTCCCCTACACTCCCCTGGCCAACCAATCTCCAGTCCCCTACTCTCTCCTGACCCATCAACCTCCAGTCCCCTACTCTCCCCTGACTCACTGATCTCCAATCCCCTACTCTCCCCTGACACACCAACCTCCAGTCCCCTACTCTCCCCTGACTCACCGATCTCCATTCCCCTACTCTCCCCAGTGGCACCAACTTCCAGTGCCCTATTCTCCCCTGATTCACTGATCTCCAGAACTCTCCTCTCACCTGGATCAGCAACCAACAGTCCCCTACTCTCCCCTGGGTCACCAACCTCCAGTCCCCTACTCTCCCCTGACTCACTGATCTCCAATCCCCTACTCTCCCCTGACCCACCAAACTCCAGTCCCGTACACTCCCCTCGGTCACCAACCTCCAGTCCCCTACTCTCCCCTGACTCACCAAAATCCAGTCCCCTACACTCCCCTGGCCAACCAATCTCCAGTCCCCTACTCTCTCCTGACCCATCAACCTCCAGTCCCCTACTCTCCCCTGACTCACTGATCTCCAATCCCCTACTCTCCCCTGACACACCAACCTCCAGTCCCCTACTCTCCCCTGACTCACCGATCTCCATTCCCCTACTCTCCCCAGTGGCACCAACTTCCAGTGCCCTATTCTCCCCTGATTCACTGATCTCCAGTCCTCTCCTCTCACCTGGATCAGCAACCTCCAGTCCACTACTCTTCCCTGGGTCACCAACCTCCAGACTCCTACTCTCCCCTGACTCACCAACCTCCAATCCCCTACTCGCCCATGACTCACCAACCTCCAGTTCCTTACTCTCCCCTGACTCACCAACCTCCAGTCCCCTACTCTCCCCTGACTCACCAATCTCCAGTCCCCTACTCACCTCTGACTCTCCAACCTCCAGTCCCCTACTCTCCCCTGACACACCAATCTCCAGTCCCCTACTCTCCCTGGTGTCAACAACCCTACAGACCCTTACTCTCCCCTGACCCACCATTCTCCAGTCCATAACTCTCCCCTGACCCACCAACCTCCAGTCCCCTACTCTCCCCTGACTCACCAACCTGCAGTCACCTAATCTCCCCTGGGTCAACAACCTCTAGTCCTTCACTCTCCCTTGGGACAGAAACCTCCAGTCCCCTACTCTCCCCTAACTCACCAATCTCCAGTCCCCTACTCTCCCCTGACTCACCTAACTCCAGTCCCTTACTCTCCCCTGACTCACCAACTTCCAGTCCCATACTCTCCCCTCGGTCACCAACCTCCAGTCCCCTACTCTGCCCTGACTCACCGATCTCCAGTCCCCTATTCTCCCCTGACTCACGAACCTTCAGTCCCCTACTCTCCCCTGGGTCACCAACCTCCAGTCCCCTACTCTCCCCTGACCCACCAATCTCCAGTCCCCTATTCTCCCCTGACCCACAAACCTCTAGTCCTCTACTCTCCCCTGACTGACCAACTTCCAGTCCCCTACTCTCCCCTGGGTCACCAACAGCTAGTCCCCTACTCTGCCTTGGGACAGCAACCTCCAGTCCCATACTCTCCCCTCACTCACCAATCTCAAGTCCCCTACTCTCTCCTGACCCACAAATCTCCATTCCCCTACTCTCCCCAGACTCACCTACCTCCAGTCCCCTACTTTCCCCTGACCCACCAATCTGCAGACCCCTACCCTCCCATGACTCACCGACCTCCAGTCCGCTACTCTCCCCTGACTCACCAACCTCCAGTCCCCTACTCTCCCCTGGGTCACAAACCTCCAGTCCTCTACTCTCCCCTGACTCTCTGATCTCCAATCCCCTACTCTCCACTGACCCACCAACCTCCAGTCCCCTACTCTCCCCTCGGTCACCAACCTCCAGTCTCCTACTCTCCCCTGACTCACCAACCTCCAGTCACCTACTCTCCCCTGAGCAACCAATCTCCAGTCCCCCACTCTCCCGTGACCCACCAACCTCCAGTCCCCTGCACTCCCCAGACTTACCTACCTCCAATCCCCTACTATCCTCTAGGTCACCAACCTCCAGTCCCCGTCTCTCCCCTGACTCACCAACCTCCAGTCCCCTACTCACCCATGACACACCGATCTCCATTCCCCTACTTTCCCCTGGGGTACCAACCTCCAGTCCCCTTCTCTCCCCTGACTCACCGATCTCCAGTCCCCTGCTCTCCCCTGACCCACCACACTTCAGTCCCCTACTCTCCCCTGCGTCACCAACCTCCAGACCCCTACTCACCCCTGACTCACCAACCTCCATTCCCCTACTCTCCCCTGACTTAGCAACCTCCAGTCCCCTATTCTCCCCTGACCCACCAATCTCCAGTCCCCTACTCTCCCCTGTCCCACCAACCACCAGTCCTCTACTCTCCCCTGACCCACCAATCTCCAGTCCCCTACTCTCCCCTGACCCACCAATCTACATTCCCCTACCGACCCCTGACTAACCAATCTCCAGTCCCCTACCCTCCCCTGATCCACCAACCTCCAGTCCCCTACTCTCCCCTGACTCACCAATCTCCAGTCCCCTACTCTCTCCTGACCCACCAATCTCCATTCCCCTACTCTCCACTCGGTCAACAACCTACAGTCCCCTACTCTCCCCTGTCTCACCAACCTACAGTCCCGTACTCTCCCCTGACTCACTGATCTCCAGTCCCCTACTCTCCCCTGACTCACCAACCTCCAGTCCCCTTCTCTCCCCTGATTCACCAACCTCCAGTCCCCGGCTCTCCCCTGACTCACCAATCTCCAGTCCCCTACTCTATCCTGACTCACCAACTTCCAGTCCCCTACTCTCCCCTAACACACCAATCCCAGTCCCCTACTCTCCCCTGACTCACCAACCTCCATTCCCCTACTCTCCCCTGACTCACCAACCTCCAGTCCCCTACTCTCCCCTGGCTTACCAATCTCCAGTCCCCTACTCACCCCTGACTCACCAAACTCCAGACCCCTACTCTCCCCTGACTCACCGACCTCCAGTCACCAACTCTCCCCCGACTCTCCAACGACCAGTCCCCTACTCTCCCCTGTGTCACCAACCTCCAGTCCCCTACACTACCCTGACCCACCAATCTCCAGTCCCCTACTCTCTCCTGACAGACCAATCTCCAGTCCCCTACTCTCCATTGGGTCAACAACCTCCAGTCCCCGACTCTCCCCTGACTCATCAACCTACAGTCCCGCACTCTCCCCTGTCTCACTGATCTCCAGTCCCCAACTCTCCCCTGACTCACCAACCTCCAGTCCCCTACTCTCCACTGACTCACCAACTTGCAGTCCCCTACTCTCCCCTAACACACCATGATCCAGTCCCCTACTCTCCCCTGACTCACCAACCTCCAGTCCCCTACTCTCCCCTGACGCACCAACCTCCAGTCCCCTACTCTCCCTAACTCACCAAACTCCAGTCCCCTACTCTCCCCTGACTCACCAACCTCCAGACCCCAACTCTCCCCTCACTCACGAAACCTCTAGTCCCCTACTCCCCCCTCACTCACCAATCTCCAGTCACGCACTCTCCGCTGACTCACCAACCTCCAGTCCCCTATTCTCCCCTGACTCACCAACCTTCAGTCCCCTACTCTCCCCTGAATCACCAATCTCCAGTCCCCTACTCTCCCCTGACCCACCAATCTCCAGTCCCCTATTCTCCCCTGACCCACAAACCTCTAGTCCTCTACTGTCCCCTGACTGACCAACTTCCAGTCCCCTACTCTCCCCTGGGTCACCAACAGCTAGTCCCCTACTCTGCCTTGGGACAGCAACCTCCAGTCCCATACTCTCCCCTCACTCACCAATCTCCAGTCCGCTACTCTCTCCTGACCCACAAATCTCCATTCCCCTACTCTCCCCTGACTCACCTACCTCCAAGCCTCTACTTTCCCCTGACCCACCAATCTGCAGACCCCTACCCTCCCATGACTCACCGACCTCCAGTCCCCTACTCTCCCCTGACTCACCAACCTCCAGTCCCCTACTCTCCCCTGGGTCACAAACATCCAGTTCTCTACTCTCCCCTGACTCTCTGATCTCCAATCCCCTACTCTCCACTGACCCACCAACCTCCAGTCCCCTACTCTCCCCTGACCCACCAATCTCCAGTCCCTTACTTTGCCCGGACTCACCAACCTCCAGTCCCCTACTCTCCCCTGACCCACCAATTTCCAGTACCCTACTCTCCCCTGACCCACCAATCTCCTGTCCCCTAATCTCCCCTGACTCACCTAACTCAATTCCCCTACTATCCCCTGACCGACAAACCTCCAGTCGCCTTCTCTCCCCGGGGTCACCAACCTCCAATCCTCTTCTCTCCCCTGACTCACCAACTTCCATTCCCCTACTCTTCCCTGACTCAACAACCTCCACTCCCCTGCTCTCCCCTGACTCACCAATCTCAAGCCCTCTACTCTACCCTGACTCGCCAACCTCCAGTCCCCTACTCTCCCCAGACTCACCAAACTCCAGTCCCCTACTCTCCCCTGGGTCACCAACCTCCAGTCCCCTACTCTCCCCTGACTCACTGATCTCCAATCCCCTACTCTCCCCTGACCCACCAAACTCCAGTCCCGTACACTCCCCTCGGTCACCAACCTCCAGTCCCCTACTCTCCCCTGACTCACCAAAATCCAGTCCCCTACACTCCCCTGGCCAACCAATCTCCAGTCCCCTACTCTCTCCTGACCCATCAACCTCCAGTCCCCTACTCTCCCCTGACTCACTGATCTCCAATCCCCTACTCTCCCCTGACACACCAACCTCCAGTCCCCTACTCTCCCCTGACTCACCGATCTCCATTCCCCTACTCTCCCCAGTGGCACCAACTTCCAGTGCCCTATTCTCCCCTGATTCACTGATCTCCAGTCCTCTCCTCTCACCTGGATCAGCAACCTCCAGTCCACTACTCTTCCCTGGGTCACCAACCTCCAGACTCCTACTCTCCCCTGACTCACCAACCTCCAATCCCCTACTCGCCCATGACTCACCAACCTCCAGTTCCTTACTCTCCCCTGACTCACCAACCTCCAGTCCCCTACTCTCCCCTGACTCACCAATCTCCAGTCCCCTACTCACCTCTGACTCTCCAACCTCCAGTCCCCTACTCTCCCCTGACACACCAATCTCCAGTCCCCTACTCTCCCTGGTGTCAACAACCCTACAGACCCTTACTCTCCCCTGACCCACCATTCTCCAGTCCATAACTCTCCCCTGACCCACCAACCTCCAGTCCCCTACTCTCCCCTGACTCACCAACCTGCAGTCACCTAATCTCCCCTGGGTCAACAACCTCTAGTCCTTCACTCTCCCTTGGGACAGAAACCTCCAGTCCCCTACTCTCCCCTAACTCACCAATCTCCAGTCCCCTACTCTCCCCTGACTCACCTAACTCCAGTCCCTTACTCTCCCCTGACTCACCAACTTCCAGTCCCATACTCTCCCCTCGGTCACCAACCTCCAGTCCCCTACTCTGCCCTGACTCACCGATCTCCAGTCCCCTACTCTCCCCTGATCCACAAACCTCCAGTCCCCTTCTCTCCACTGGGTCACCAACCTCCAGTCCCCTTCTCTCCCCTGACTCACCAACCTCCAGTCCCCTACTCTCACCTGATTCACGAACCTCCAGTCCCCTGCTCCCCCCTGACTCACCAATCTCCAGTCACGTACTCTCCGCTGACTCACCAACCTCCAGTCCCCTATTCTCCCCTGACTCACCAACCTTCAGTCCCCTACTCTCCCCTGGGTCACCAACCTCCAGTCCCCTACTCTCCCCTGACCCACCAATCTCCAGTCCCCTATTCTCCCCTGACCCACAAACCTCTAGTCCTCTACTCTCCCCTGACTGACCAACTTCCAGTCCCCTACTCTCCCCTGGGTCACCAACAGCTAGTCCCCTACTCTGCCTTGGGACAGCAACCTCCAGTCCCATACTCTCCCCTCACTCACCAATCTCAAGTCCCCTACTCTCTCCTGACCCACAAATCTCCATTCCCCTACTCTCCCCAGACTCACCTACCTCCAGTCCCCTACTTTCCCCTGACCCACCAATCTGCAGACCCCTACCCTCCCATGACTCACCGACCTCCAGTCCGCTACTCTCCCCTGACTCACCAACCTCCAGTCCCCTACTCTCCCCTGGGTCACAAACCTCCAGTCCTCTACTCTCCCCTGACTCTCTGATCTCCAATCCCCTACTCTCCACTGACCCACCAACCTCCAGTCCCCTACTCTCCCCTCGGTCACCAACCTCCAGTCTCCTACTCTCCCCTGACTCACCAACCTCCAGTCACCTACTCTCCCCTGAGCAACCAATCTCCAGTCCCCTACTCTCCCGTGACCCACCAACCTCCAGTCCCCTGCACTCCCCAGACTTACCTACCTCCAATCCCCTACTATCCTCTAGGTCACCAACCTCCAGTCCCCGTCTCTCCCCTGACTCACCAACCTCCAGTCCCCTACTCACCCATGACACACCGATCTCCGTTCCCCTACTTTCCCCTGGGGTACCAACCTCCAGTCCCCTTCTCTCCCCTGACTCACCGATCTCCAGTCCCCTACTCACCCCTGACTCACCAACCTCCATTCCCCTACTCTCCCCTGACTTAGCAACCTCCAGTCCCCTATTCTCCCCTGACCCACCAATCTCCAGTCCCCTACTCTCCCCTGTCCCACCAACCACCAGTCCTCTACTCTCCCCTGACCCACCAATCTCCAGTCCCCTACTCTCCCCTGACCCACCAATCTACATTCCCCTACCGACCCCTGACTAACCAATCTCCAGTCCCCTACCCTCCCCTGATCCACCAACCTCCAGTCCCCTACTCTCCCCTGACTCACCAATCTCCAGTCCCCTACTCTCTCCTGACCCACCAATCTCCATTCCCCTACTCTCCACTCGGTCAACAACCTACAGTCCCCTACTCTCCCCTGTCTCACCAACCTACAGTCCCGTACTCTCCCCTGACTCACTGATCTCCAGTCCCCTACTCTCCCCTGACTCACCAACCTCCAGTCCCCTTCTCTCCCCTGATTCACCAACCTCCAGTCCCCGGCTCTCCCCTGACTCACCAATCTCCAGTCCCCTACTCTATCCTGACTCACCAACTTCCAGTCCCCTACTCTCCCCTAACACACCAATCCCAGTCCCCTACTCTCCCCTGACTCACCAACCTCCATTCCCCTACTCTCCCCTGACTCACCAACCTCCAGTCCCCTACTCTCCCCTGGCTTACCAATCTCCAGTCCCCTACTCACCCCTGACTCACCAAACTCCAGACCCCTACTCTCCCCTGACTCACCGACCTCCAGTCACCAACTCTCCCCCGACTCTCCAACGACCAGTCCCCTACTCTCCCCTGTGTCACCAACCTCCAGTCCCCTACACTACCCTGACCCACCAATCTCCAGTCCCCTACTCTCTCCTGACAGACCAATCTCCAGTCCCCTACTCTCCATTGGGTCAACAACCTCCAGTCCCCGACTCTCCCCTGACTCATCAACCTACAGTCCCGCACTCTCCCCTGTCTCACTGATCTCCAGTCCCCAACTCTCCCCTGACTCACCAACCTCCAGTCCCCTACTCTCCACTGACTCACCAACTTGCAGTCCCCTACTCTCCCCTAACACACCATGATCCAGTCCCCTACTCTCCCCTGACTCACCAACCTCCAGTCCCCTACTCTCCCCTGACGCACCAACCTCCAGTCCCCTACTCTCCCTAACTCACCAAACTCCAGTCCCCTACTCTCCCCTGACTCACCAACCTCCAGACCCCAACTCTCCCCCGACTCACCAACCACCAGTCCCGTCCTCTCCCCTGTGTCGCCAAACTCCAGTCCCCTTCTCTACCCTGACCCACCAATCTCCAGTCCCCTACTCTCTCCTGACACACCAACCTCCAGTCCTCTACTCTCCCCTGACTGACCAACTTCCAGTCCCCTACTCTCCCCTGGGTCACCAACAGCTAGTCCCCTACTCTGCCTTGGGACAGCAACCTCCAATCCCATACTCTCCCCTCACTCACCAATCTCCAGTCCCCTACTCTCTCCTGACCCACAAATCTCCATTCCCCTACTCTCCCCAGACTCACCTACCTCCAGTCCCCTACTTTCCCCTGACCCACCAATCTGCAGACCCATACCCTCCCATGACTCACCAACCTCCAGTCTGCTACTCTCCCCTGACTCACCAACCTCCAATCCCCTACTCTCCCCTGGGTCACAAACCTCCAGTCCTCTACTCTCCCCTGACTGTCTGATCTCCAATCCTCTACTCTCCACTGACCCACCAACCTCCAGTCCCCTACTCTCCCCTCGGTCACCAACCTCCAGTCCCCTACTCTCCCCTGACTCACCAACCTCCAGTCACCTACTCTCCCCTGAACAACCAATCTCCAGTCCCCTACTCTCCCCTGACCCACCAACCTCCAGTCCCCTGCACTCCCCAGACTTACCTACCTCCAGTCCCCTACTATCCTCTAGGTCACCAACCTCCAGTCCCCTTCTCTCCCCTGACTCACCAACCTCCAGTCCCCTACTCACCCATGACACACCGATCTCCATTCCCCTACTTTCCCCTGGGGTACCAACCTCCAGTCCCCTTCTCTCTCCTGACTCACTGATCTCTAGTCCCCTGCTCTCCCCTGACACACCACACTTCAGTCCCCTACTCTCCCCTGCCTCACCAACCTCCAGACCCCTACTCACCCCTGACTCACCAACCTCCATTCCCCTACACTCCCCTGACTTAGCAACCTCCAGTCCCCTATTCTCCCCTGACCCACCAATCTCCAGTCCCCTACTCTCCCCTGTCCCACCAACCTCCAGTCCTCTACTCTCCCCTGACCCACCAATCTCCAGTCCCCTACTCTCCCCTGACCCACCAAACTACAATCCCCTACCGTCCCCTGACTAACCAATCTCCAGTCCCCTACCCTCCCCTGATCCACCAACCTTCAGTCCCCTACTCTCCCCTGACTCACCAATCTCTAGTCCCCTACTCTCTCCTGACTCACCAATCTCCATTCCCCTACTCTACACTGGGTCAACAACCTACAGTCCCCTACTCTCCCCTGACTCACCAACCTACAGTCCCGTACTCTCCCCTGACTCACTGAACTCCAGTCCACTTCTCTCCCCTAACACACCAATCCCAGTCCCCTACTCTCCCCTGACTCAACAACCTCCAGTCCCCTACTCTCACCTGACTCACCAACCTCCAGTCCCCTACTCTCCCCGACTTACCAATCTCCAGTCCCCTACTCACCCCTGACTCACGAAACTCCAGTCCCCTACTCTCCCCTGACTCACCGACCTCCAGTCACCAACTCTCCCCCTACTCTCCAACGACCAGTCCCCTACTCTCCCCTGTGTCACAAACCTCCAGTCCCCTACACTACCCTGACCCACCAATCTCCAGTCCCCTACTCTCTCCTGACTGACCAATCTCCAGTCCCCTAGTCTCCAATGGGTCAACAACCTCCAGTCCCCGACTCTCCCCTGACTCACCAACCTACAGTCCCGCACTCTCCCCTGTCTCACTAATCTCCAGTCCCCAACTCTCCCCTGACTCACCAACCTCCAGTCCCCTACTCTCCACTGACTCACCAACTTCCAGTCCCCTACTCTCCCCTAACACACCATGATCCAGGCCCCTACTCAACCCTGACTCACCATCTCCAGTCCCCTACTCTCCCCTGACGCACCAACCTCCAGTCCCCTACTCTACCCAGACACACCAATCTCCAGTCCCCTACTCTCTCCTGACTCACCAACCTCCAGTCCGCTACTCTCCCCTGACTCACCAACCTACAGTCCCCTACTCTCTCCCGGTTCACCAAACAACAGTCCCGCACTCTCCCTTGGGACAGCAACCTCCAGTCCACTACTCTCCCCTGATTCACCAACCTCCAGTCCCCTAATCTCCCCTGACCCACCAATCTCCAGTCCCTTACTTTCCCCGGACTCACCAACCTCCAGTCCCCTACTCTCCCCTGACCCACCAATTTCCAGTCCCCTACTCTCCCCTGACTCACCAACCTCCAGTCCGCTACTCTCCCCTGACCCACCAATCTCCAGTCCCCTAATCTCCCCTGACTCACCTAACTCCAGTCCCCTGCTCTCCCCTGACCGACAAACCTCCAGTCCCCTTCTCTCCCCAGGGTCACCAACCTCCAATCCCCTTCTCTCCCCTGACTCACCAACCTCCACTCCCCTACTCTCCCCTGACTCACCAACCTCCAGTCCCCTACTCTCCCCTGACTCAACAACCTCCAGTCCCCTGCTCTCCCCTTCCTAACCAACCTCCAGTCCCCTACACTCCCCTGACTCACCAAACTCCAGTCCACTACTCTCCCCTGACTCACCAACCTCCAGACCCCTACTCTCCCCTGACTCACCAACCTCCAATCCCCTACTCGCCCATGACTCACCAACCTCCAGTTCTTTACTCTCCCCTGACTCACCAACCTCCAGTCCACTACTCTCCCCTGACTCACCAATCTCCAGTCCCCTACTCACCCCTGACTCACCAACCTCCAGTCCCCTCATCTCCCCTGACACACCAATCTCCAGTCCCCTGCTGTCCCCTGAGTCACCAATCTCCAGTCCTCTACTCTCCTCTGACTCACCAACCTCCAGTCCCCTACACTCCCCTTGGTCACCAACTCCCAGTCCACTACTCTCCCCTGACGCATCAATCTTCAGTCCCCTACTCTCCCCTGACCCACCAATCTCCAGTTGCCTCTTCTCCCCTGACTCACCAACCTCCAGTCCCCGACTCTCCCCTGACCCAACCAATCACAAGTCCCCTACTATCCGCTGACTCACCAACCTGCAGTTCCCTACTCTCCCCTGACCCACCAATCTCCAGTTTCCAACTTTCCCCTGACTCACCTACCTCCAGTCCCTTACTCTCCTCTGACTCACCAACCTTCAGTGCCCTACTCTCCCCTGGGTCACCAACCTCCAGTGCCCTACTCTCCCCTGACCCACCAATCTCCAGTCCCCTATTCTCCCCTGACCCACAAACCTCTATTCCTCTACTCTCCCTTGACTGACCAACTTCCTGTCCCCTACTCTCCCCTGGGTCACCAACTGCTAGTCCCCTACTCTGCCTTGGGACAGCAACCTCCAGTCCCATACTCTCCCCTCATTCACCAATCTCCAGTCCGCTACTCTCTCCTGAACCAGAAATCTCCATTCCCCTACTCTCCCCTGACTCACCTTCCTCCAGTCCCCTACTCTCCCCTGACCAACCAATCGCCAGTCCCTCAATCTCCCCTGACTCACCAACCTCTAGTCCCCTACTCTCCCCTGACTCAACAACCTCCAGTCCCCTGCTCTCCCCTGACTCACCAATCTCCAGTCCCCTACACACCCCTGACTCACCAACCTCCAGTCCCCTACTCTCCCCTGACTCACCAACCTCCAGTCCCCTGCTCTCCCCTGACTGACCAATCTCAAGCCCTCTACTCTCCCCTGACTCACCAACCTCCAGTCCCCTACTCTCCCCTGACTCACCAACCTCCAGTCCCCTACTCTCCCCAGACTCACCAACCTCCTGTCCCCTGCTCTCCCCTGAACAACCAATCTCAAGCACTCTACTCTCCCCTGATTCACCAACCTCCAGTCCCCTACTCTCCCCTGACTCACCAACCTCCAGTCCCCTACTCTCCCCTGACTCACCAAACTCCAGTCCCCTACTCTCCCCTGGGTCCCCAGCTCCAGACCCCTACTCTCCCCTGACTCACCAACCTCCAATCCCCTACTCGCCCATGACTCACCAACCTCCAGTTCCTAACTCTCCCCTGACTCACCAACCTCCAGTCCCCTACTCTCCCCTGACTCAACAACCTCCAGTCCCCTGCTCTCCCCTGACACACCAATCTCCAGTCCCCTACACTCCCCTGACTCACCAACCTCCAGTCCCCTACTCTCCCCTGTCTCACCAACCTCCAGTCCCCTGCTCTCCCCTGACTCACCAATCTCAAGCCCTCTACTCTCCCCTGACTCACCTACCTCCAGTCCCCTACTCTCCACTGACTCACCAAACTCCAGTCCCCTACTCTCCCCTGACTCACTGATCTCCAATCCCCTACTCTCCCCTGACCCACCAAAATCCAGTCCCGTACACTCCCCTCGGTCACCAACCTCCAGTCCCCTACTCTCCCCTGACTCACCAAACTCCAGTCCCCTACACTCCCCTGGCCAACCAATCTCCAGTCCCCTACTCTCCCCTGACCCATCAACCTCCAGTCCCCTACTCTCCCCTGACTAACTGATCTCCAATCCCCTACTCTCCCCTGACACACCAACCTCCAGTCCCCTACTCTCCCCTGACTCACCGATCTCCATTCCCCTACTCTCCCCAGTGGCACCAACTTCCAGTGCCCTACTCTCCCCTGATTCACTGATCTCCAGTCCTCTACTCTAACCTGACTCAGCAACCTCCAGTCCCCTACTCTCCCCTGGGTCACCAACCTCCAGACCCCTACTCTCCCCTGACTCACCAACCTCCAATCCCCTACTCGCCCATGACTCACCAACCTCCAGTTCCTTACTCTCCCCTGACTCATCAACATCCAGTCCCCTACTCTCCCCTGACTCACCAATCTCCAGTCCCCTACTCACCCCTGACTCACCAACCTCCAGTCCCCTACTCTCCCCTGACACACCAATCTCCAGTCCCCTGCTCTCCCCTGACTCACCAATCTCCCGTCCTCTTCTCTCCTCTGACTCACCAACCTCCCCTACACTCCCCTGGGTCACCAACCTCCTGTCCACTACTCTCCCCTGACCCATCAATCTTCAGTCCATAACTCTCCCCTGACCTACCAACCTGCATTCACCTAATCTCCCCTGGGTCAACAACCTCTAGTCCTTCACTCTCCTTGGGACAGAAACCTCCAGTCTCCTACTCTCCCCTGACTCACCAATCTCCAGTCCCCTACTCTCCCCTGACCCACCAATCTCCAGTTGTCTACTCTCCCCTGACTCACCAACCTCCAGTCCCCTACTCTCCCCTAACCCGCCAATCACCAGTCCCCTACTATCCGCTGACTCACCAACCTCCAGTTCCCTACTCTCCCCTGACCCACCAATCTCCAGTCCCCTACTCTCCCCTGACTCACCTAACTCCAGTCCCTTACTCTCCCCTGACTCACCAACTTCCAGTCCCATACTCTCCCCTCGGTCACCAACCGCCAGTCCCCTACTCTGCCCTGACTCACCGATCTCCAGTCCCCTACTCTCCCCTGATCCACAAACCTCCAGTCCCCTTCTCTCCACTGGGTCACCAACCTTCAGTCTCCTTCTCTCCCTTGACTCACCAACCTACAGTCCCCTACTCTCACCTGATTCACCAACCTCCAGTCCCCTGCTCCCCCCTGACTCACCAATCTCCAGTCACGCACTCTCCGCTGACTCACCAACCTCCAGTCCCCTATTCTCCCTTGACTCACCAACCTTCAGTCCCCTACTCTCCCCTGGGTCACCACCCTCCAGTCCCCTACTCTCCCCTGACCCACCAATCTCCAGTCCCCTAGTCTCCCCTGACCCACAAACCTCTAGTCCTCTACTCTCCCCTGACTGACCAACTTCCAGTCCCCTACTCTCCCCTGGGTCACCAACAGCTAGTCCCATACTCTGCCTTGTGACAGCAACCTCCAGTCCCATACTCTCCCCTCACTCACCAATCTCCAGTCCCCTACTCTCTCCTGACCCACAAATCTTAATTCCCCTACTCTCTCCAGACTCACCTACCTCCAGTCCCCTACTTTCCCCTGACCCATCAATCTGCAGACCCCTTACCTCCCATGACTCACCGACCTCCAGTCCGCTATTCTCCCCTGACTCACCAACCTTCAGTCCCCTACTCTCCCCTGGGTCACAAACCTCCAGTCCTCTACTCTCCCCTGACTCTCTGATCTCCAATCCCCTACTCTCCACTGACCCACCAACCTCCAGTCCCCTACTCTCCCCTCGGTCACCAACCTCCAGTCCCCTACTCTCCCCTGACTCACCAACCTCCAGTCACCTACTCTCCCCTGAACAACCAATCTCAAGCACTCTACTCTCCCCTGACTCACCAACCTCCAGTCCCCTACTCTCCCCTGGCTCACCAACCTCCAGTCCCCTACTCTCCCCTGACTCACCAAACTCCAGTCCCCTACTCTCCCCTGGGTCCCCAGCTCCAGACCCCTACTCTCCCCTGACTCACCAACCTCCAATCCCCTACTCGCCCATGACTCACCAACCTCCAGTTCCTAACTCTCCCCTGACTCACCAACCTCCAGTCCCCTACTCTCCCCTGACTCAACAACCTCCAGTCCCCTGCTCTCCCCTGACACACCAATCTCCAGTCCCCTACACTCCCCTGACTCACCAACCTCCAGTCCCCGACTCTCCCCTGACTCACCAACCTCCAGTCCCCTGCTCTCCCCTGACTCACCAATCTCAAGCCCTCTACACTCCCCTGACTCACCTACCTCCAGTCCCCTACTCTCCACTGACTCACTGATCTCCAA
This sequence comes from Cetorhinus maximus, assembly GCF_964194155.1. NCBI lineage: Eukaryota > Metazoa > Chordata > Chondrichthyes > Lamniformes > Cetorhinidae > Cetorhinus > Cetorhinus maximus. The sequence continues at coordinate 89,774 of NW_027596948.1, read as the reverse complement.
TCCCCTACTCTCCCCTGACCCACCAAACTCCAGTCCCGTACACTCCCCTCGGTCACCAACCTCCAGTCCCCTACTCTCCCCTGACTCACCAAACTCCAGTCCCCTACACTCCCCTGGCCAACCAATCTCCAGTCCCCTACTCTCCCCTGACCCATCAACCTCCAGTCCCCTACTCTCCCCTGACTAACTGATCTCCAATCCCGTACTCTCCCCTGACACACCAACCTCCAGTCCCCTACTCTCCCCTGACTCACCGATCTCCATTCCCCTACTCTCCCCAGTGGCACCAACTTCCAGTGCCCTACTCTCCCCTGATTCACTGATCTCCAGTCCTCTACTCTAACCTGACTCAGCAACCTCCAGTCCCCTACTCTCCCCTGGGTCACCAACCTCCAGACCCCTACTCTCCCCTGACTCACCAACCTCCAATCCCCTACTCGCCCATGACTCACCAACCTCCAGTTCCTTACTCTCCCCTGACTCATCAACATCCAGTCCCCTACTCTCCCCTGACTCACCAATCTCCAGTCCCCTACTCACCCCTGACTCACCAACCTCCAGTCCCCTACTCTCCCCTGACACACCAATCTCCAGTCCCCTGCTCTCCCCTGACTCACCAATCTCCCGTCCTCTTCTCTCCTCTGACTCACCAACCTCCCCTACACTCCCCTGGGTCACCAACCTCCTGTCCACTACTCTCCCCTGACCCATCAATCTTCAGTCCCCTACTCTCCCCGGTGTCAACAACCTTCCAGACCCTTACTCTCCCCTGACCCACCATTCTCCAGTCCATAACTCTCCCCTGACCTACCAACCTGCATTCACCTAATCTCCCCTGGGTCAACAACCTCTAGTCCTTCACTCTCCTTGGGACAGAAACCTCCAGTCTCCTACTCTCCCCTAACTCACCAATCTCCAGTCCCCTACTCTCCCCTGACCCACCAATCTCCAGTTGTCTACTCTCCCCTGACTCACCAACCTCCAGTCCCCTACTCTCCCCTAACCCGCCAATCACCAGTCCCCTACTATCCGCTGACTCACCAACCTCCAGTTCCCTACTCTCCCCTGACCCACCAATCTCCAGTCCCCTACTCTCCCCTGACTCACCTAACTCCAGTCCCTTACTCTCCCCTGACTCACCAACTTCCAGTCCCATACTCTCCCCTCGGTCACCAACCGCCAGTCCCCTACTCTGCCCTGACTCACCGATCTCCAGTCCCCTACTCTCCCCTGATCCACAAACCTCCAGTCCCCTTCTCTCCACTGGGTCACCAACCTCCAGTCTCCTTCTCTCCCTTGACTCACCAACCTACAGTCCCCTACTCTCACCTGATTCACCAACCTCCAGTCCCCTGCTCCCCCTGACTCACCAATCTCCAGTCACGCACTCTCCGCTGACTCACCAACCTCCAGTCCCCTATTCTCCCTTGACTCACCAACCTTCAGTCCCCTACTCTCCCCTGGGTCACCATCCTCCAGTCCCCTACTCTCCCCTGACCCACCAATCTCCAGTCCCCTAGTCTCCCCTGACCCACAAACCCTCTAGTCCTCTACTCTCCCCTGACTGACCAACTTCCAGTTCTCTACTCTCCCCTGGGTCACCAACAGCTAGTCCCATACTCTGCCTTGTGACAGCAACCTCCAGTCCCATACTCTCCCCTCACTCACCAATCTCCAGTCCCCTACTCTCTCCTGACCCACAAATCTTAATTCCCCTACTCTCTCCAGACTCACCTACCTCCAGTCCCCTACTTTCCCCTGACCCATCAATCTGCAGACCCCTTACCTCCCATGACTCACCGACCTCCAGTCCGCTATTCTCCCCTGACTCACCAACCTTCAGTCCCCTACTCTCCCCTGGGTCACAAACCTCCAGTCCTCTACTCTCCCCTGACTCTCTGATCTCCAATCCCCTACTCTCCACTGACCCACCAACCTCCAGTCCCCTACGCTCCCCTCGGTCACCAACCTCCAGTCCCCTACTCTCCCCTGACTCACCAACCTCCAGTCACCTACTCTCCCCTGAACAACCAATCTCAAGCACTCTACTCTCCCCTGACTCACCAACCTCCAGTCCCCTACTCTCCCCTGGCTCACCAACCTCCAGTCCCCTACTCTCCCCTGACTCACCAAACTCCAGTCCCCTACTCTCCCCTGGGTCCCCAGCTCCAGACCCCTACTCTCCCCTGACTCACCAACCTCCAATCCCCTACTCGCCCATGACTCACCAACCTCCAGTTCCTAACTCTCCCCTGACTCACCAACCTCCAGTCCCCTACTCTCCCCTGACTCAACAACCTCCAGTCCCCTGCTCTCCCCTGACACACCAATCTCCAGTCCCCTACACTCCCCTGACTCACCAACCTCCAGTCCCCGACTCTCCCCTGACTCACCAACCTCCAGTCCCCTGCTCTCCCCTGACTCACCAATCTCAAGCCCTCTACTCTCCCCTGACTCACCTACCTCCAGTCCCCTACTCTCCACTGACTCACCAAACTCCAGTCCCCTACTCTCCCCTGACTCACTGATCTCCAATCCCCTACTCTCCCCTGACCCACCAAACTCCAGTCCCGTACACTCCCCTCGGTCACCAACCTCCAGTCCCCTACTCTCCCCTGACTCACCAAACTCCAGTCCCCTACACTCCCCTGGCCAACCAATCTCCAGTCCCCTACTCTCCCCTGACCCATCAACCTCCAGTCCCCTACTCTCCCCTGACTAACTGATCTCCAATCCCGTACTCTCCCCTGACACACCAACCTCCAGTCCCCTACTCTCCCCTGACTCACCGATCTCCATTCCCCTACTCTCCCCAGTGGCACCAACTTCCAGTGCCCTACTCTCCCCTGATTCACTGATCTCCAGTCCTCTACTCTAACCTGACTCAGCAACCTCCAGTCCCCTACTCTCCCCTGGGTCACCAACCTCCAGACCCCTACTCTCCCCTGACTCACCAACCTCCAATCCCCTACTCGCCCATGACTCACCAACCTCCAGTTCCTTACTCTCCCCTGACTCATCAACATCCAGTCCCCTACTCTCCCCTGACTCACCAATCTCCAGTCCCCTACTCACCCCTGACTCACCAACCTCCAGTCCCCTACTCTCCCCTGACACACCAATCTCCAGTCCCCTGCTCTCCCCTGACTCACCAATCTCCCGTCCTCTTCTCTCCTCTGACTCACCAACCTCCCCTACTCTCCCCTGACTCACCAACCTCCAGTCCCCTACTCTCCCCTAACCCGCCAATCACCAGTCCCCTACTATCCGCTGACTCACCAACCTCCAGTTCCCTACTCTCCCCTGACCCACCAATCTCCAGTCCCCTACTCTCCCCTGACTCACCTAACTCCAGTCCCTTACTCTCCCCTGACTCACCAACTTCCAGTCCCATACTCTCCCCTCGGTCACCAACCGCCAGTCCCCTACTCTGCCCTGACTCACCGATCTCCAGTCCCCTACTCTCCCCTGATCCACAAACCTCCAGTCCCCTTCTCTCCACTGGGTCACCAACCTCCAGTCTCCTTCTCTCCCTTGACTCACCAACCTACAGTCCCCTACTCTCACCTGATTCACCAACCTCCAGTCCCCTGCTCCCCCCTGACTCACCAATCTCCAGTCACGCACTCTCCGCTGACTCACCAACCTCCAGTCCCCTATTCTCCCTTGACTCACCAACCTTCAGTCCCCTACTCTCCCCTGGGTCACCACCCTCCAGTCCCCTACTCTCCCCTGACCCACCAATCTCCAGTCCCCTAGTCTCCCCTGACCCACAAACCTCTAGTCCTCTACTCTCCCCTGACTGACCAACTTCCAGTCCCCTACTCTCCCCTGGGTCACCAACAGCTAATCCCATACTCTGCCTTGTGACAGCAACCTCCAGTCCCATACTCTCCCCTCACTCACCAATCTCCAGTCCCCTACTCTCTCCTGACCCACAAATCTTAATTCCCCTACTCTCTCCAGACTCACCTACCTCCAGTCCCCTACTTTCCCCTGACCCATCAATCTGCAGACCCCTTACCTCCCATGACTCACCGACCTCCAGTCCGCTATTCTCCCCTGACTCACCAACCTTCAGTCCCCTACTCTCCCCTGGGTCACAAACCTCCAGTCCTCTACTCTCCCCTGACTCTCTGATCTCCAATCCCCTACTCTCCACTGACCCACCAACCTCCAGTCCCCTACTCTCCCCTCGGTCACCAACCTCCAGTCCCCTACTCTCCCCTGACTCACCAACCTCCAGTCACCTACTCTCCCCTGAACAACCAAGCTCAAGCACTCTACTCTCCCCTGACTCACCAACCTCCAGTCCCCTACTCTCCCCTGACTCACCAATCTCCAGTCCCCTACACTCCCCTGACTCACCAAACTCCAGTCCCCTACTCTCCCCTGGGTCCCCAGCTCCAGACCCCTACTCTCCCCTGACTCACCAACCTCCAATCCCCTACTCGCCCATGACTCACCAACCTCCAGTTCCTAACTCTCCCCTGACTCACCAACCTCCAGTCCCCTACTCTCCCATGACTCAACAACCTCCAGTCCCCTGCTCTCCCCTGACACACCAATCTCCAGTCCCCTACACTCCCCTGACTCACCAACCTCCAGTCCCCTACTCTCCCCTGACTCACCAACCTCCAGTCCCCTGCTCTCCCCTGACTCACCAATCTCAAGCCCTCTACTCTCCCCTGACTCACCTACCTCCAGTCCCCTACTCTCCACTGACTCACCAAACTCCAGTCCCCTACTCTCCCCTGACTCACTGATCTCCAATCCCCTACTCTCCCCTGACCCACCAAACTCCAGTCCCGTACACTCCCCTCGGTCACCAACCTCCAGTCCCCTACTCTCCCCTGACTCACCAAACTCCAGTCCCCTACACTCCCCTGGCCAACCAATCTCCAGTCCCCTACTCTCCCCTGACCCATCAACCTCCAGTCCCCTACTCTCCCCTGACTAACTGATCTCCAATCCCCTACTCTCCCCTGACACACCAACCTCCAGTCCCCTACTCTCCCCTGACTCACCGATCTCCATTCCCCTACTCTCCCCAGTGGCACCAACTTCCAGTGCCCTACTCTCCCCTGATTCACTGATCTCCAGTCCTCTACTCTAACCTGACTCAGAAACCTCCAGTCCCCTACTCTCCCCTGGGTCACCAACCTCCAGACCCCTACTCTCCCCTGACTCACCAACCTCCAATCCCCTACTCGCCCATGACTCACCAACCTCCAGTTCCTTACTCTCCCCTGACTCATCAACATCCAGTCCCCTACTCTCCCCTGACTCACCAATCTCCAGTCCCCTACTCACCCCTGACTCACCAACCTCCAGTCCCCTACTCTCCCCTGACACACCAATCTCCAGTCCCCTGCTCTCCCCTGACTCACCAATCTCCCGTCCTCTTCTCTCCTCTGACTCACCAACCTCCCCTACACTCCCCTCGGTCACCAACCGCCAGTCCCCTACTCTGCCCTGACTCACCGATCTCCAGTCCCCTACTCTCCCCTGATCCACAAACCTCCAGTCCCCTTCTCTCCACTGGGTCACCAACCTCCAGTCTCCTTCTCTCCCTTGACTCACCAACCTACAGTCCCCTACTCTCACCTGATTCACCAACCTCCAGTCCCCTGCTCCCCCCTGACTCACCAATCTCCAGTCACGCACTCTCCGCTGACTCACCAACCTCCAGTCCCCTATTCTCCCTTGACTCACCAACCTTCAGTCCCCTACTCTCCCCTGGGTCACCACCCTCCAGTCCCCTACTCTCCCCTGACCCACCAATCTCCAGTCCCCTAGTCTCCCCTGACCCACAAACCTCTAGTCCTCTACTCTCCCCTGACTGACCAACTTCCAGTCCCCTACTCTCCCCTGGGTCACCAACAGCTAGTCCCATACTCTGCATTGTGACAGCAACCTCCAGTCCCATACTCTCCCCTCACTCACCAATCTCCAGTCCCCTACTCTCTCCTGACCCACAAATCTTAATTCCCCTACTCTCTCCAGACTCACCTACCTCCAGTCCCCTACTTTCCCCTGACCCATCAATCTGCAGACCCCTTACCTCCCATGACTCACCGACCTCCAGTCCGCTATTCTCCCCTGACTCACCAATCTCCAGTCCCCTACTCACCCCTGACTCACCAACCTCCAGTCCCCTACTCTCCCCTGACACACCAATCTCCAGTCCCCTGCTCTCCCCTGACTCACCAATCTCCCGTCCTCTTCTCTCCTCTGACTCACCAACCTCCCCTACACTCCCCTGGGTCACCAACCTCCTGTCCACTACTCTCCCCTGACCCATCAATCTTCAGTCCCCTACTCTCCCCGGTGTCAACAACCTTCCAGACCCTTACTCTCTCCTGACCCACCATTCTCCAGTCCATAACTCTCCCCTGACCTACCAACCTGCATTCACCTAATCTCCCCTGGGTCAACAACCTCTAGTCCTTCACTCTCCTTGGGACAGAAACCTCCAGTCTCCTACTCTCCCCTAACTCACCAATCTCCAGTCCCCTACTCTCCCCTGACCCACCAATCTCCAGTTGTCTACTCTCCCCTGACTCACCAACCTCCAGTCCCCTACTCTCCCCTAACCCGCCAATCACCAGTCCCCTACTATCCGCTGACTCACCAACCTCCAGTTCCCTACTCTCCCCTGACCCACCAATCTCCAGTCCCCTACTCTCCCCTGACTCACCTAACTCCAGTCCCTTACTCTCCCCTGACTCACCAACTTCCAGTCCCATACTCTCCCCTCGGTCACCAACCGCCAGTCCCCTACTCTGCCCTGACTCACCGATCTCCAGTCCCCTACTCTCCCCTGATCCACAAACCTCCAGTCCCCTTCTCTCCACTGGGTCACCAACCTCCAGTCTCCTTCTCTCCCTTGACTCACCAACCTACAGTCCCCTACTCTCACCTGATTCACCAACCTCCAGTCCCCTGCTCCCCCCTGACTCACCAATCTCCAGTCACGCACTCTCCGCTGACTCACCAACCTCCAGTCCCCTATTCTCCCTTGACTCACCAACCTTCAGTCCCCTACTCTCCCCTGGGTCACCATCCTCCAGTCCCCTACTCTCCCCTGACCCACCAATCTCCAGTCCCCTAGTCTCCCCTGACCCACAAACCTCTAGTCCTCTACTCTCCCCTGACTGACCAACTTCCAGTTCTCTACTCTCCCCTGGGTCACCAACAGCTAGTCCCATACTCTGCCTTGTGACAGCAACCTCCAGTCCCATACTCTCCCCTCACTCACCAATCTCCAGTCCCCTACTCTCTCCTGACCCACAAATCTTAATTCCCCTACTCTCTCCAGACTCACCTACCTCCAGTCCCCTACTTTCCCCTGACCCATCAATCTGCAGACCCCTTACCTCCCATGACTCACCGACCTCCAGTCCGCTATTCTCCCCTGACTCACCAACCTTCAGTCCCCTACTCTCCCCTGGGTCACAAACCTCCAGTCCTCTACTCTCCCCTGACTCTCTGATCTCCAATCCCCTACTCTCCACTGACCCACCAACCTCCAGTCCCCTACGCTCCCCTCGGTCACCAACCTCCAGTCCCCTACTCTCCCCTGACTCACCAACCTCCAGTCACCTACTCTCCCCTGAACAACCAATCTCAAGCACTCTACTCTCCCCTGACTCACCAACCTCCAGTCCCCTACTCTCCCCTGGCTCACCAACCTCCAGTCCCCTACTCTCCCCTGACTCACCAAACTCCAGTCCCCTACTCTCCCCTGGGTCCCCAGCTCCAGACCCCTACTCTCCCCTGACTCACCAACCTCCAATCCCCTACTCGCCCATGACTCACCAACCTCCAGTTCCTAACTCTCCCCTGACTCACCAACCTCCAGTCCCCTACTCTCCCCTGACTCAACAACCTCCAGTCCCCTGCTCTCCCCTGACACACCAATCTCCAGTCCCCTACACTCCCCTGACTCACCAACCTCCAGTCCCCGACTCTCCCCTGACTCACCAACCTCCAGTCCCCTGCTCTCCCCTGACTCACCAATCTCAAGCCCTCTACTCTCCCCTGACTCACCTACCTCCAGTCCCCTACTCTCCACTGACTCACCAAACTCCAGTCCCCTACTCTCCCCTGACTCACTGATCTCCAATCCCCTACTCTCCCCTGACCCACCAAACTCCAGTCCCGTACACTCCCCTCGGTCACCAACCTCCAGTCCCCTACTCTCCCCTGACTCACCAAACTCCAGTCCCCTACACTCCCCTGGCCAACCAATCTCCAGTCCCCTACTCTCCCCTGACCCATCAACCTCCAGTCCCCTACTCTCCCCTGACTAACTGATCTCCAATCCCGTACTCTCCCCTGACACACCAACCTCCAGTCCCCTACTCTCCCCTGACTCACCGATCTCCATTCCCCTACTCTCCCCAGTGGCACCAACTTCCAGTGCCCTACTCTCCCCTGATTCACTGATCTCCAGTCCTCTACTCTAACCTGACTCAGCAACCTCCAGTCCCCTACTCTCCCCTGGGTCACCAACCTCCAGACCCCTACTCTCCCCTGACTCACCAACCTCCAATCCCCTACTCGCCCATGACTCACCAACCTCCAGTTCCTTACTCTCCCCTGACTCATCAACATCCAGTCCCCTACTCTCCCCTGACTCACCAATCTCCAGTCCCCTACTCACCCCTGACTCACCAACCTCCAGTCCCCTACTCTCCCCTGACACACCAATCTCCAGTCCCCTGCTCTCCCCTGACTCACCAATCTCCCGTCCTCTTCTCTCCTCTGACTCACCAACCTCCCCTACACTCCCCTGGGTCACCAACCTCCTGTCCACTACTCTCCCCTGACCCATCAATCTTCAGTCCCCTACTCTCCCCGGTGTCAACAACCTTCCAGACCCTTACTCTCCCCTGACCCACCATTCTCCAGTCCATAACTCTCCCCTGACCTACCAACCTGCATTCACCTAATCTCCCCTGGGTCAACAACCTCTAGTCCTTCACTCTCCTTGGGACAGAAACCTCCAGTCTCCTACTCTCCCCTAACTCACCAATCTCCAGTCCCCTACTCTCCCCTGACCCACCAATCTCCAGTTGTCTACTCTCCCCTGACTCACCAACCTCCAGTCCCCTACTCTCCCCTAACCCGCCAATCACCAGTCCCCTACTATCCGCTGACTCACCAACCTCCAGTTCCCTACTCTCCCCTGACCCACCAATCTCCAGTCCCCTACTCTCCCCTGACTCACCTAACTCCAGTCCCTTACTCTCCCCTGACTCACCAACTTCCAGTCCCCTACACTCCCCTCGGTCACCAACCGCCAGTCCCCTACTCTGCCCTGACTCACCGATCTCCAGTCCCCTACTCTCCCCTGATCCACAAACCTCCAGTCCCCTTCTCTCCACTGGGTCACCAACCTCCAGTCTCCTTCTCTCCCTTGACTCACCAACCTACAGTCCCCTACTCTCACCTGATTCACCAACCTCCAGTCCCCTGCTCCCCCCTGACTCACCAATCTCCAGTCACGCACTCTCCGCTGACTCACCAACCTCCAGTCCCCTATTCTCCCTTGAGTCACCAACCTTCAGTCCCCTACTCTCCCCTGGGTCACCACCCTCCAGTCCCCTACTCTCCCCTGACCCACCAATCTCCAGTCCCCTAGTCTCCCCTGACCCACAAACCTCTAGTCCTCTACTCTCCCCTGACTGACCAACTTCCAGTCCCCTACTCTCCCCTGGGTCACCAACAGCTAGTCCCATACTCTGCATTGTGACAGCAACCTCCAGTCCCATACTCTCCCCTCACTCACCAATCTCCAGTCCCCTACTCTCTCCTGACCCACAAATCTTAATTCCCCTACTCTCTCCAGACTCACCTACCTCCAGTCCCCTACTTTCCCCTGACCCATCAATCTGCAGACCCCTTACCTCCCATGACTCACCGACCTCCAGTCCGCTATTCTCCCCTGACTCACCAACCTTCAGTCCCCTACTCTCCCCTCGGTCACCAACCTCCAGTCCCCTACTCTCCCCTGACTCACCAACCTCCAGTCACCTACTCTCCCCTGAACAACCAATCTCCAGTCCCCTACTCTCCCCTGACCCACCAACCTCCAGTCCCCTGCACTCCCCAGACTTACCTACCACCAATCCCCTACTATCCTCTAGGTCACCAACTTCCAGTCCCCGTCTCTCCACTGACTCACCAACCTCCAGTCCCCTACTAACCCATGACACACCGATCTCCATTCCCCTACTTTCCCCTGGGGTACCAACCTCCAGTCCCCTTCTCACCCCTGACTCACTGATCTCCAGTCCCCTGCTCTCCCCTGACGCACCACACGTCAGTCCCCTACTCTCCCCTGCGTCACCAACCTCCAGACCCCTACTCACCCCTGACTCACCAACCTCCATTCCCCTACTCTCCCCTGACTTAGCAACCTCCAGTCCCCTACTCTCCCCTGACCCACCAATCTCCAGTCCCTTACTTTCCCCTGACTCACCTACCTCCAGTCCCCTACTCTCCCCTGACCAACCAATATCCTGTCCCCTAATCTCCCCTGACTCACCTAACTCCAGTCCCCTACTCTCCCCTGACCGACAAACCTCCAGTCCCCTTCTCTCCCCGGGGTCACCAACCTCCTATCCTCTTCTCTCCCCTGACTCATCAACCTCCATTCCCCTACTCACCCCTGACTCACCAACCTCCAGTCCCCTACTCTCCCCTGACTCAACAACCTCCAGTCCCTTGCTCTCCCCTGACTCACCAATCTCCAGTCCCCTGCACTCCCCTGACTCACCAACCTCCAGTCCCCTACTCTCCCCTGACTCACCAACCTCCAGTCCCCTGCTCTCCCCTGACTCACCAATCTCAAGCCCTCTACTCTCCCCTGACTCACCAACCTCCAGTCCCCTACTCTCCCCTGACTCACCAACCTCCAGTGCCCTACTCTCCCCTGACTCACCAACCTCCAGTCCCCTGCTCTCCCCTGTCTCACCAATCTCAAGCACTCTACTCTCCCCTGACTCACCAACCTCCAGTCCCCTACTCTCCCCTGACTCACCAAACTCCAGTCCCCTACTCTCCCCTGGGTCCCCAGCTCCAGACCCCTACTTTCCCCTGACTCACCAACCTCCCATACCCTACTCGCCCATGACTCACCAACCTCCAGTTCCTTACTCTCCCCTGACTCACCAACCTCCAGTCCCCTACTCTCCCCTGACTCAACAACCTCCAGTCCCCTGCTCTCCCCTGACACACCAATCTCCAGTCCCCTACACTCCCCTGACTCACCAACCTCCAGTCCCCTACTCTCCCCTGACTCACCAACCTCCAGTCCCCTGCTCTCCCCTGACTCACCAATCTCAAGCCCTCTACTCTCCCCTGACTCACCTACCTCCAGTCCCCTACTCTCCCCTCACTCACCAAACTCCAGTCCCCTACTCTCCCCTGGGTCACCAACCTCCAGTCCCCTACTCTCCCCTGACTCACTGATCTCCAATCCCCTACTCTCCCCTGACCCACTAAACTCCAGTCCCGTACACTCCCCTCGGTCACCAACCTCCAGTCCCCTACTATCCCCTGACTCACCAAACTCCAGTCCCCTACACTCCCCTGGCCAACCAATCTCCAGTCCCCTACTCTCCCCTGACCCATCAACCTCCAGTCCCCTACTCTCCCCTGACTCACTGATCTCCAATCCCCTACTCTCCCCTGACACACCAACCTCCAGTCCCCTACTCTCCCCTGACTCACCGATCTCCATTCCCCTACTCTCCCCAATGGCACCAATTTCCAGTGCCCTACTCTCCCCTGATTCACTGATCTCCAGTCCTCTACTCTCACCTGACTCAGCAACCTCCAGTCCCCTACTCTTCCCTGGGTCACCAACCTCCAGATCCCTACTCTCCCCTGACTCACCAACCTCCAATCCCCTACTCGCCCATGACTCACCAACCTCCAGTTCCTTACTCTCCCCTGACTCATCAACCTCCAGTCCCCTACTCTCCCCTGACTCACCAATCTCCAGTCCCCTACTCACCCCTGACTCACCAACCTCCAGTCCCCTACTCTCCACTGACACACCAATCTCCAGTCCCCTGCTCTCCCCTGACTCACCAATCTCCCGTCCTCTTCTCTCCTCTGACTCACCAACCTCCCCTACACTCCCCTGTTTCACCAACCTCCTGTCACCTAATCTCCCCTGGGTCAACAACCTCTAGTCCTTCACTCTCCCTTGGGACAGAAACCTCCAGTCTCCAACTCTCCCCTAACTCACCAATCTCCAGTTCCCTACTCTCCCCTGACCCACCAATCTCCAGTTGTCTACTCTCCCCTGACTCACCAACCTCCAGTCCCCTACTCTCCCCTGACCCACCAATCACCAGTCCCCTACTATCCGCTGACTCACCAACCTCCAGTTCCCTACTCTCCCCTGACCCACCAATCTCCAGTCCCCTACTCTCCCCTGACTCACCTAACTCCAGTCCCTTACTCTCCCCTGACTCATCAACTTCCAGTCCCATACTCTCCCCTCGGTCACCAACCGCCAGTACCCTACTCTGCCTTGACTCACCGACCTCCAGTCCCCTACTCTCCCCTGATCCACAAACCTCCAGTCCCCTTCTCTCCACTGGGTCACCAACCTCCAGTCCCCTTCTCTCCCTTGACTCACCAATCTCCAGTCCCCTACTCTCACCTGATTCACCAACCTCCAGTCCCCTGCTCCCCCCTGACTCTCCAATCTCCAGTCACGTACTCTCCGCTGACTCACCAACCTACAGTCCCCTATTCTCCCCTGACTCACCAACCTTCAGTCCCCTACTCTCCCCTGGGTCACCAACCTCCAGTCCCCTACTCTCCCCTGACCCACCAATCTCCAGTCCCCTATTCTCCCCTGACCCACAAACCTCTAGTCCTCTACTCTCCCCTGACTGACCAACTTCCAGTCCCCTACTCTCCCCTGGGTCACCAACAGCTAGTCCCCTACTCTGCCTTGGGACAGCAACCTCCAGTCCCATACTCTCCCCTCACTCACCAATCTCCAGTCCCGTACTCTCTCCTGACCCACAAATCTTAATTCCCCTACTCTCCCCAGACTCACCTACCTCCAGTCCCCTACTTTCCCCTGACCCACCAATCTGCAGACCCCTACCCTCCCATGACTCACCGACCTCCAGCCCGCTACTCTCCCCTGACTCACCAACCTTCAGTCCCCTACTCTCCCCTGGGTCACAAATCTCCAGTCCTCTACTCTCCCCTGACTCTCTGATCTCCAATCCCCTACTCTCCACTGACCCACCAACCTCCAGTCCCCTACTCTCCCCTCGGTCACCAACCTCCAGTCCCCTACTCTCCCCTGACTCACCAACCTCCAGTCACCTACTCTCCCCTGAACAACCAATCTCCAGTCCCCTACTCTCCCCTGACCCACCAACCTCCAGTCCCCTGCACTCCCCAGACTTACCTACCTCCAATCCCCTACTATCCTCTAGGTCACCAACTTCCAGTCCCCGTCTCTCCACTGACTCACCATCCTCCAGTCCCCTACTCACCCATGACACACCGATCTCCATTCCCCTACTTTCCCCTGGGGTACCAACCTCCAGTCCCCTTCTCTCCCCTGACTCACTGATCTCCAGTCCCCTGCTCTCCCCTGACCCACCACACTTCAGTCCCCTACTCTCCCCTGCGTCACCAACCTCCAGACCCCTACTCACCCCTGACTCACCAACCTCCATTCCCCTACTCTCCCCTGACTTAGCAACATCCTGTCCCCTATTCTCCCCTGACCCACCAATCTCCAGTCCCCTACTCTCCCCTGTCCCACCAACCACCAGTCCTCTATCTCCCCTGACCCACCAATCTCCAGTCCCCTACTCACCCCTGACCCACCAATCTACATTCCCCTACCGTCCCCAGACTAAAAAATCTCCTGTCCCCTACCCTCCCCTGATCCACCAACCTCCAGTCCCCTACTGTCCCCTGACTCACCAACCTCCAGTCCCCTACTCTTCCCTGACTCACCAACTTCCAGTCCCCTACTCTCTTCTAAGACACCAAGATCCAGTCCCCTACTCTCCCCTGACTCACCAACCTCCAGTCCCCTACTCTCCACTGACTCACCAACCACCAATCCCCTACTCTACCCTAACTCACCAAACTCCAGTCCCCTACTCTCCACTGACTCACCAACCTCCAGACCCCAACTCTCCCCCGACTCACCAACCACCAGTCCCGTGCTCTCCCCTGTGTCACCAAACTCCAGTCCCCTACTCTACCCTGACCCACCAATCTCCAGTCCCCTACTCTCTCCTGACACACCAACCTCCAGTCCCTTCCTCTCCCCTGACTCACCAACCTACAGTCCCCTACTTTCTCCCGGTTCACCAAACTACAGTCCCCCACTCTCCCTTGGGACAGCAACCTCCGGTCCCCTACTCTCCCCTGACTCACCAACCTCCAGTCCCCTACTCTCCCCTGACCCACCAATCTCCAGTCCCTTACTTTCCCCGGACTCACCAACCTCCAGTCCCCTACTCTCCCCTGACCGACCAATTTCCAGTCCCCTACTCTCCCCTGACCAACCAATCTCCAGTCCCCTAATCTCCCCTGACTCACCTAACTCCAGTCCCCTACTCTCCCCTGACCGACAAACCTCCAGTCCCCTTCTCTCCCCGGGGTCATCAACCTCCAATCCTCTTCTCTCCCCTGTCTCACCAACCTCCATTCCCCTACTCTACCCTGTCTCACCAACCTCCAGTCCCCTACTCTCCCCTGACTCAACAACCTCCAGTCCCCTGCTCTCCCCTGACTCACCAATCTCCAGACCCCTACACTCCCCTGACTCACCAACCTCCAGTCCCCTACTCTCCCCTGACTCACCAACCTCCAGTCCCCTGCTCTCCCCTGACTCACCAATCTCAAGCCCTCTACTCTCCCCTGACTCACCAACCTCCAGTCCCCTACTCTCCCCTGACTCACCAACCTCCAGTCCCCTACTCTCCCCTGACTCACCAACCTCCAGTCCCCTGCTCTCCCCTGACTCACCAATCTCAAGCCCTCTACTCTCCTCTGACTCACCAACCTCCAGTCCCCTACTCTCCCCTGCCTCAACAAACTCCAGTCCCCTACTCTCCCCTGGCCAACCAATCTCCAGTCCCCTACTCTCCCCTGACCCATCAACCTCCAGTCCCCTACTCTCCCCTGACTCACTGATCTCCAATCCCCAACTCTCCCCTGACACACCAACCTCCAGTCCCCTACTCTCCCTTGACTCACCGATCTCCATTCCCCTACTCTCCCCAGTGGCACCAACTTCCAGTCCCCTACTCTCCCCTGACTCACCAACCTCCAGTCCCCTACTCTCCCCTGACTCACCAACCACCAATCCCCTACTCTACCCTAACTCACCAAACTCCATTCCCCTACTCTCCACTGACTCACCAACCTCCAGACCCCAACTCTCCCCCGACTCAACAACCACCAGTCCCGTGCTCTCCCCTGTGTCACCAAACTCCAGTCCCCTACTCTACCCTGACCCACCAATCTCCAGTCCCCTACTCTCTCCTGACACACCAACCTCCAGTCCCCTACTCTCCCCTGACTCACCAACCTACAGTCCCCTACTCTCTCCCGGTTCACCAAACTACAGTCCCCCACTCTCCCTTGGGACAGCAACCACCAGACCCCTACTCTCCTTTGACTCACCAACCTCCAGTCCCCTACTCTCCCCTGACCCACCAATCTCCAGTCCCTTGCTTTCCCCGGACTCACCAACCTCCAGTCCCCTACTCTCCCCTGACCCACCAATTTCCAGTCCGCTACTCTCCCCTGACCAACCAATCTCCCGTCCCCTAATCTCCCCTGACTCACCTAACTCCAGTCCCCTACTCTCCCCTTACCGACAAACCTCCAGTCCCCTTCTCTCCCCGCGGTCACCAACCTCCAATCGTCTTCTCTCCACTGTCTCACCAACCTCCATTCCCCTACTCTCCCCTGACTCACCAACCTCCAGTCCCCTACTCTCCCCTGACTCAACAACCTCCAGTCCCCTGCTCTCCCCTGACTCACCAATCTCCAGTCCCCTACACTCCCCTGACTCACCAACCTCCAGTCCCCTACTCTCCCCTGACTCACCAACCTCCAGTCCCCTGCTCTCCCCTGACTCACCAATCTCAAGCCCTCTACTCTCCCCTGACTCACCAACCTCCAGTCCCCTACTCTCCCCTGACTCACCAACCTCCAGTCCCCTACTCCCCCCTGACTCACCAACCTCCTGTCCCCTGCTCTCCCCTGACTCACCAATCTCAAGCACTCTACACTCCCCTGACTCACCAACCTCCAGTCCCCTACTCTCCCCTGACTCACCAAACTCCAGTACCCTACTCTCCCCTGAGTCACCAACCTCCAGACCCCTACTCGCCCCTGACTCACCAACCTCCAATACCCTACTCGCCCATGACTCACCAACCTCCAGTTCCTTACTCTCCCCTGACTCACCAACCTCCAGTCCCCTACTCTCCCCTGACTCACCAATCTCCAGTCCCCTACTCACCCCTGACTCACCAACCTCCAGTCCCCAACTCTCCCCTGACACACCAATCTCCAGACCCCTCCTCTCCCCTGACTCACCAATCTCCAGTCCTCTACTCTCCTCTGACTCACCAACCTCCCCTACACTCCCCTGGGTCACCAACCTCCAGTCCACTACTCTCCCCTGACCCATCAATCTCCAGTCCCCTACTCTCCCCGGAGTCACCAACCCTCCAGACCCTTACTCTCCCATGACCCACCATTCTCCAGTCCATAACTCTCCCCTGACCCACAAACCTCCAGTCTCCTCCTCTCCCCTGACTCACCAACCTCCAGTCACCTAATCTCCCCTGGGTCAACAACCTCTAGTCTTTCACTCTCCCTTGGGACAGCAACCTCCAGTCCCCTACTCTCCCCTAACTCTCCAATCTCCAGTCCCCTACTCTCCCCTGACCCACCAATCTCCAGTTGTCTACTCTCCCCTGAATCACCAACCTCCAGTCCCCTACTCTCCCCTGACACACCAATCAACAGTCCCATACTATCCGCTGACTCACCAACCTCCTGTTCCGAACTCTCCCTTGACCCACCAATCTCCAGTCCCCTAATCTCCCCTGACTCACCTACCTCCAGTCCCTTACTCTCCACTCACTCACCAACCTCCAGTCCCATACTCTCCCCTCGGTCACCAACCTCCAGTCCCCTACTCTGCCCTGACTCACCGATCTCCAGTCCCCGACTCTCCCCTGATCAACAAACCTCCAGTCCCCTTCTCTCCACTGGGTCACCAACCTCCAGTCACCTTCTCTCCCCTGACTCACCAACCTCCAGTCCCCTACTCTCACCTGATTCACCAACCTCCATTCCCCTTCTCTCCTCTGACTCACCAACCTCCTGTCCCCTACTCTCCCCTGACTCAGCAATCTCCAGTCCCCTACTCTCCCCTAACTCACCAACCTCCAGTCCCCTACTCTCCCCTCACTCAGGAAACCTCCAGTCCCCTACTCTCCCCTGACTCACCAACCTCCAGTCCCCTATTCTCCCCTGACTCACCAACCTTCAGTCCCCTACTCTCCCCTGGTGCACCAACCTCCAGTCCCCTACTCTCCCCTGACCCACAAATCTCCAGTCCCCTAGTCTCCCCTGACCCTCAAACCTCTAGTCCTCTACTCTCCCCAGACTGAACAACTTCCAGTCCCCTACTCTCCCCTGGGTCACCAACAGCTAGTCCCCTACTCTGCCTTGGGACAGCAACCTCCAGTCCCATACTCTCCCCTCACTCACCAATCTCCAGTCCCCTACTCTCTCCTGACCCACAAATCTCCATTCCCCTACTCTCCCCTGACTCACCTACCTCCAAGCCTCTACATTCCCCTGACCCACCAATCTGCAGACCCCTACCCTCCCATGACTCACTGACCTCCAGTCCCCTACTCCCCCCTGACTCACCAACCTCCAGTCCCCTACTCTCCCCTGGGTCACAAACATCCAGTTCTCTACTCTCCCCTGACTCTCTGATCTCCAATCCCCTACTCTCCACTGACCCACCAACCTCCAGTCCCCTACTCTCCCCTGACCCACCAATCTCCAGTCCCTTACTTTGCCCGGACTCACCAACCTCCAGTCCCGTACTCTCCCCTGACCCACCAATTTCCAGTCCCCTACTCTCCCCTGACCCACCAATCTCCAGTCCCCTAATCTCCCCTGACTCACCAACCTCCAGTCCCCTACTCTCCCCTGACCCACCAATCGCCAGTCCTCTACTCTCCCCTGACTCACATATCTCCAGTCCCCTACTCTCCCCTGACCCACAAACCTCCAGTCCCCTTCTCTCCCCTAGGTCTCCAACCTCCATTCCCCTTCTCTCACCTGACTCACCAATCTCCAGTCCCCTACTCTCCCCTGACTCACCAACTTTCAGTCCCCATTTCTCCCTGACTCACCAACTTCCAGTCCCCTGCTCTCCCCTGACTCACCAATCTCAATTCCTCTACTCTCCCCTGACTCACCAACCTCCAGTCCCCTACTCTCCCCTGACTCACCAAACTCCAGTCCGCTACTCTCCCCTGACTCACCAATCTCCAGTCCCCTACTCTTCCCTGACTCACCGATTTCCAATCCCCTACTCTTCCCTGATCCACCAACCTCCAGTCATCTACTCTCCCTTGGGTCACCAACCTCCAGTCCCCTACTCTTCCCTGACTCACCGATTTCCAATCCCCTACTCTTCCCTGATCCACCAACCTCCAGTCATCTACTCTCCCTTCGGTCACCAACCTCCAGTGCACTACTCTCCCCTGATTCACCAAACTCCACGCCCCTACACTCACCTGGCCAACCAATCTCCAGTCCCCTACTCTCCCCTGACTCACCAACCTCCAGTCCCCTATACTCCCCAGACTCACCGACCTCTAGTCCCCTAGGTCACCAACCTCGAGCACCTTCTCTCCCCTGACTCACCAACCTCTAGTCCCCTAATCTTCCCTGACTCACCGATCTCCATTCCCCTACTCTTCCCTGAGACACCAACCTCCAGTCCCCTACTCTCCCCTGATTCAGAGATCTCCATTCCTCTACTCTCACCTGACTCAACAACCTCCGGTCCCCCACTCTCCCCTGGGTCACCTACCTCCAGACCCCATCTCTCCCCTGACTCACCAACCTCCAGTCCCCTACTCTCCCATGACTCACCAACCTCCATTTCCTTACTCTCCCCTGACTTACCAACCTCCAGTCCCCTATTCTCCCCTGACTCACCAAACTCCAGTCATCTAATTTCCACTGACCCACCAATCTCCAATCCCCTACCGTCCCCTGACTCACCAACCTCCAGTCCCCTACTCTCCCCTGACTCACCAACCACCAATCCCCTACTCTACCCTAACTCACCAAACTCCATTCCCCTACTCTCCACTGACTCACCAACCTCCAGACCCCAACTCTCCCCCGACTCAACAACCACCAGTCCCGTGCTCTCCCCTGTGTCACCAAACTCCAGTCCCCTACTCTACCCTGACCCACCAATCTCCAGTCCCCTACTCTCTCCTGACACACCAACCTCCAGTCCCCTACTCTCCCCTGACTCACCAACCTACAGTCCCCTACTCTCTCCCGGTTCACCAAACTACAGTCCCCCACTCTCCCTTGGGACAGCAACCACCAGTCCCCTACTCTCCTTTGACTCACCAACCTCCAGTCCCCTACTCTCCCCTGACCCACCAATCTCCAGTCCCTTGCTTTCCCCGGACTCACCAACCTCCAGTCCCCTACTCTCCCCTGACCCACCAATTTCCAGTCCGCTACTCTCCCCTGACCAACCAATCTCCAGTCCCCTAATCTCCCCTGACTCACCTAACTCCAGTCCCCTACTCTCCCCTTACCGACAAACCTCCAGTCCCCTTCTCTCCCCGCGGTCACCAACCTCCAATCCTCTTCTCTCCACTGTCTCACCAACCTCCATTCCCCTACTCTCCCCTGACTCACCAACCTCCAGTCCCCTACTCTCCCCTGACTCAACAACCTCCAGTCCCCTGCTCTCCCCTGACTCACCAATCTCCAGTCCCCTACACTCCCCTGACTCACCAACCTCCAGTCCCCTACTCTCCCCTGACTCACCAACCTCCAGTCCCCTGCTCTCCCCTGACTCACCAATCTCAAGCCCTCTACTCTCCCCTGACTCACCAACCTCCAGTCCCCTACTCTCCCCTGACTCACCAACCTCCAGTCCCCTACTCCCCCCTGACTCACCAACCTCCAGTCCCCTGCTCTCCCCTGACTCACCAATCTCAAGCACTCTACACTCCCCTGACGCACCAACCTCCAGTCCCCTACTCTCCCCTGACTCACCAAACTCCAGTCCCCTACTCTCCCCTGAGTCACCAACCTCCAGACCCCTACTCGCCCCTGACTCACCAACCTCCAATACCCTACTCGCCCATGACTCACCAACCTCCAGTTCCTTACTCTCCCCTGACTCACCAACCTCCAGTCCCCTACTCTCCCCTGACTCACCAATCTCCAGTCCCCTACTCACCCCTGACTCACCAACCTCCAGTCCCCAACTCTCCCCTGACACACCAATCTCCAGACCCCTCCTCTCCCCTGACTCACCAATCTCCAGTCCTCTACTCTCCTCTGACTCACCAACCTCCCCTACACTCCCCTGGGTCACCAACCTCCAGTCCACTACTCTCCCCTGACCCATCAATCTCCAGTCCCCTACTCTCCCCGGAGTCACCAACCCTCCAGACCCTTACTCTCCCATGACCCACCATTCTCCAGTCCATAACTCTCCCCTGACCCACAAACCTCCAGTCTCCTCCTCTCCCCTGACTCACCAACCTCCAGTCACCTAATCTCCCCTGGGTCAACAACCTCTAGTCTTTCGCTCTCCCTTGGGACAGCAACCTCCAGTCCCCTACTCTCCCCTAACTCTCCAATCTCCAGTCCCCTACTCTCCCCTGACCCACCAATCTCCAGTTGTCTACTCTCCCCTGAATCACCAACCTCCAGTCCCCTACTCTCCCCTGACACACCAATCAACAGTCCCATACTATCCGCTGACTCACCAACCTCCTGTTCCGAACTCTCCCTTGACCCACCAATCTCCAGTCCCCTAATCTCCCCTGACTCACCTACCTCCAGTCCCTTACTCTCCACTCACTCACCAACCTCCAGTCCCATACTCTCCCCTCGGTCACCAACCTCCAGTCCCCTACTCTGCCCTGACTCACCGATCTCCAGTCCCCTACTCTCCCCTGATCAACAAACCTCCAGTCCCCTTCTCTCCACT
Source organism: Cetorhinus maximus (assembly GCF_964194155.1). NCBI lineage: Eukaryota > Metazoa > Chordata > Chondrichthyes > Lamniformes > Cetorhinidae > Cetorhinus > Cetorhinus maximus. Next base: position 68,461 of record NW_027596948.1, on the reverse strand, counting down.
GGGTCACCAACCTCCAGTCACCTTCTCTCCCCTGACTCACCAACCTCCAGTCCCCTACTCTCACCTGATTCACCAACCTCCATTCCCCTTCTCTCCTCTCACTCAGGAAACCTCCAGTCCCCTACTCTCCCCTGACTCACCAACCTCCAGTCCCCTATTCTCCCCTGACTCACCAACCTTCAGTCCCCTACTCTCCCCTGGTGCACCAACCTCCAGTCCCCTACTCTCCCCTGACCCACAAATCTCCAGTCCCCTAGTCTCCCCTGACCCTCAAACCTCTAGTCCTCTACTCTCCCCAGACTGAACAACTTCCAGTCCCCTACTCTCCCCTGGGTCACCAACAGCTAGTCCCCTACTCTGCCTTGGGACAGCAACCTCCAGTCCCATACTCTCCCCTCACTCACCAATCTCCAGTCCCCTACTCTCTCCTGACCCACAAATCTCCATTCCCCTACTCTCCCCTGACTCACCTACCTCCAAGCCTCTACATTCCCCTGACCCACCAATCTGCAGACCCCTACCCTCCCATGACTCACTGACCTCCAGTCCCCTACTCCCCCCTGACTCACCAACCTCCAGTCCCCTACTCTCCCCTGGGTCACAAACATCCAGTTCTCTACTCTCCCCTGACTCTCTGATCTCCAATCCCCTACTCTCCACTGACCCACCAACCTCCAGTCCCCTACTCTCCCCTGACCCACCAATCTCCAGTCCCTTACTTTGCCCGGACTCACCAACCTCCAGTCCCGTACTCTCCCCTGACCCACCAATTTCCAGTCCCCTACTCTCCCCTGACCAACCAATCTCCAGTCCCCTAATCTCCCCTGACTCACCTAACTCAAGTCCCCTACTCTCCCCTGACCGACAAACCTCCAGTCCCCTTCTCTCCCCGGGGTCACCAAACTCCAATCCTCTTCTCTCCCCTGACTCACCAAGCTCCATTCCCCTACTCTCCCCTGACTCACCAACCTCCAGTCCCCTACTCTCCCCTGACTCACCAACCTCCAGTCCCCTACTCTCCCCTGACTCACCAAACTCCAGTCCCCTACTCTCCCTTGGGTCACCAACCTCCAGTCCCCTACTCTCCCCTGACTCACTGATCTCCAATCCCCTACTCTCCCCTGACCCACCAAACTCCAGTCCCGTACACTCCCCTCGGTCACCAACCTCCAGTCCCCTACTCTCCCCTGACTCACCAAACTCCAGTCCCCTACACTCCCCTGGCCAACCAATCTCCAGTCCCCTACTCTCCCCTGACCCATCAACCTCCAGTCCCCTACTCTCCCCTGACTCACTGATCTCCAATCCCCTACTCTCCCCTGACACACCAACCTCCAGTCCCCTACTCTCCCCTGACTCACCTATCTCCATTCCCATACTCACCCCAGTGGCACCAACTTCCAGTGCCCTACTCTCCCCTGATTCACTGATCTCCAGTCCTCTACTCTCACCTGACTCAGCAACCTCCAGTCCCCTACTCTCCCCTGGGTCACCAACCTCCAGACCCCTACTCTCCCCTGACTCACCAACCTCCAATCCCCTACTCGCCCATGACTCACCAACCTCCAGTTCCTTACTCTCCCCTGACTCACCAACATCCAGTCCCCTACTCTCCCCTGACTCACCAATCTCTAGTCCCCTACTCACCCCTGACCCACCAACCTCCAGTCCCCTACTCTCCCCTGACACACCAATCTCCAGTCCCCTGCTCTCCCCTGACTCACCAATCTCCCGTCCTCTTCTCTCCTCTGACTCACCAACCTCCCCTACACTCCCCTGGGTCACCAACCTCCTGTCCACTACTCTCCCCTGACCCATCAATCTCCAGTCCCCTACTCTCCCCGGTGTCAACAACCCTCCAGACCCTTACTCTCCCCTGACCCACCATTCTCCAGTCCATAACTCTCCCCTGACCCACCAACCTCCAATCCCCTACTCTCCCCTGACTCACCAACCTGCAGTCACCTAATCTCCCCTGGGTCAACAACCTCTAGTCCTTCACTCTCCCTTGGGACAGAAACCTCCAGTCCCCTACTCTCCCCTCACTCACCAATCTCCAGTCCCCTACTCTCCCCTGACCCACCAATCTCCAGTTGTCTACTCTCCCCTTACTCACCAACCTCCAGTCCCCTACTCTCCCCTGACCCACCAATCACCAGTCCCCTTCTATCCGCTGACTCACCAACCTCCAGTTCCCTACTCTCCCCTGACCCACCAATCTCCAGTCCCCTACTCTCCCCTGACTCACCTAACTCCAGTCCCTTACTCTCATCTGACTCACCAACTTCCAGTCCCATACTCTCCCCTCGGTCACCAACCTCCAGTCCCCTACTCTGCCCTGACTCACCGATCTCCAGTCCCCTACTCTCCCCTGATCCACAAACCTCTAGTCCCCTTCTCTCCACTGGGTCACCAACCTCCAGTCCCCTTCTCTCCCCTGACTCACCAACCTCCAGTCCCCTAACTCTCACATGATTCACCAACCTCCAGTCCCCTGCTCCCCCCTGACTCACCAATCTCCAGTCACGTACTCTCCGCTGACTCACCAACCTCCAGTCCCCTATTCTCCCCTGACTCACCAACCTTCAGTCCCCTACTCTCCCCTGGGTCAACAACCTCCAGTCCCCTACTCTCCCCTGACCCACCAATCTCCAGTCCCCTATTCTCCCCTGACCCACTAACCTCTAGTCCTCTACTCTCCCCTGACTGACCAACTTCCAGACCCCTACTCTCCCCTGGGTCACCAACAGCTAGTCCCCTACTCTGCCTTGGGACAGCAACCTCCAGTCCCATACTCTCCCCTCATTCACCAATCTCCAGTCCCCTACTCTCCCCTGACCCACAAATCTCCAATCCCCTACTCTCCCCAGACTCACCTGCCTCCAGTCCCCTACTTTCCCCTGACCCAACAATCTGCAGACCCCTACCCTCCCATGACTCACTGACCTCCAGCCCGCTACTCTCCCCTGACTCACCAACCTCCAGTCCCCTACTCTCCCCTGGGTCACAAACCTCCAGTCCTCTACTCTCCCCTGACTCTCTGATCTCCAATCCCCTACTCTCCACTGACCCACCAACCTCCAGTCCCCTACTCTCCCCTCGGTCACCAACCTCCAGTCCCCTACTCTCCACTGACTCACCAACCTCCAGTCACCTACTCTCCCCTGAGCAACCAATCTCCAGTCCCCTACTCTCCCGTGACCCACCAACCTCCAGTCCCCTGCACTCCCCAGACTTACCTACCTCCAATCCCCTACTATCCTCTAGGTCACCAACCTCCAGTCCCCGTCTCTCCCCTGACTCACCAACCTCCAGTCCCCTACTCACCCATGACACACCGATCTCCATTCCCCTACTTTCCCCTGGGGTACCAACCTCCAGTCCCCTTCTCTCCCCTGACTCACTGATCTCCAGTCCCCTGCTCTCGCCTGACCCACCACACTTCAGTCCCCTACTCTCCCCTGCCTCACCAACCTCCAGACCCCTACTCACCCCTGACTCACCAACCTCCATTCCCCTACTCTCCCCTGACTTAGCAACCTCCAGTCCCCTATTCTCCCCTGACCCACCAATCTCCAGTCCCCTACTCTCCCCTCACCCATCAATCTACATTCCCCTACCGTCCCCTGACTAACCAATCTCCAGTCCCCTACCCTCCCCTGATCCACCAACCTCCAGTCCCCTAATCTCCCCTGACCCACCAATCTCCAGTCCCTTACTTTCCCCGAACTCACCAACCTCCAGTCCCCTACTCTCCCCTGACCCACCAATTTCCAGTCCCCTACTCTCCCCTGACTCACCAAACTCCAGTCCGCTACTCTCCCCTGACCCACCAATCTCCAGTCCCCTAATCTCCCCTGACTCACCTAACTCCAGTCCCCTACTCTCCCCTGACCGACAAATCTCCAGTCCCCTTCTCTCCCTTGGGTCACCAACCTCCAGTCCCCTACTCTTCCCTGACTCACCGATTTCCAATCCCCTACTCTTCCCTGATCCACCAACCTCCAGTCATCTACTCTCCCTTCGGTCACCAACCTCCAGTGCACTACTCTCCCCTGATTCACCAAACTCCACTCCCCTACACTCACCTGGCCAACCAATCTCCAGTCCCCTACTCTCCCCTGACTCACCAACCTCCAGTCCCCTATACTCCCCAGACTCACCGACCTCTAGTCCCCTAGGTCACCAACCTCGAGCACCTTCTCTCCCCTGACTCACCAACCTCTAGTCCCCTAATCTTCCCTGACTCACCGATCTCCATTCCCCTACTCTTCCCTGAGACACCAACCTCCAGTCCCCTACTCTCCCCTGATTCAGAGATCTCCATTCCTCTACTCTCACCTGACTCAACAACCTCCGGTCCCCCACTCTCCCCTGGGTCACCTACCTCCAGACCCCATCTCTCCCCTGACTCACCAACCTCCAGTCCCCTACTCTCCCATGACTCACCAACCTCCATTTCCTTACTCTCCCCTGACTTACCAACCTCCAGTCCCCTATTCTCCCCTGACTCACCAAACTCCAGTCATCTAATTTCCACTGACCCACCAATCTCCAATCCCCTACCGTCCCCTGACTCACCAACCTCCAGTCCCCTACTCTCCCCTGACTCACCAACCACCAATCCCCTACTCTACCCTAACTCACCAAACTCCATTCCCCTACTCTCCACTGACTCACCAACCTCCAGACCCCAACTCTCCCCCGACTCAACAACCACCAGTCCCGTGCTCTCCCCTGTGTCACCAAACTCCAGTCCCCTACTCTACCCTGACCCACCAATCTCCAGTCCCCTACTCTCTCCTGACACACCAACCTCCAGTCCCCTACTCTCCCCTGACTCACCAACCTACAGTCCCCTACTCTCTCCCGGTTCACCAAACTACAGTCCCCCACTCTCCCTTGGGACAGCAACCACCAGTCCCCTACTCTCCTTTGACTCACCAACCTCCAGTCCCCTACTCTCCCCTGACCCACCAATCTCCAGTCCCTTGCTTTCCCCGGACTCACCAACCTCCAGTCCCCTACTCTCCCCTGACCCACCAATTTCCAGTCCGCTACTCTCCCCTGACCAACCAATCTCCAGTCCCCTAATCTCCCCTGACTCACCTAACTCCAGTCCCCTACTCTCCCCTTACCGACAAACCTCCAGTCCCCTTCTCTCCCCGCGGTCACCAACCTCCAATCCTCTTCTCTCCACTGTCTCACCAACCTCCATTCCCCTACTCTCCCCTGACTCACCAACCTCCAGTCCCCTACTCTCCCCTGACTCAACAACCTCCAGTCCCCTGCTCTCCCCTGACTCACCAATCTCCAGTCCCCTACACTCCCCTGACTCACCAACCTCCAGTCCCCTACTCTCCCCTGACTCACCAACCTCCAGTCCCCTGCTCTCCCCTGACTCACCAATCTCAAGCCCTCTACTCTCCCCTGACTCACCAACCTCCAGTCCCCTACTCTCCCCTGACTCACCAACCTCCAGTCCCCTACTCCCCCCTGACTCACCAACCTCCAGTCCCCTGCTCTCCCCTGACTCACCAATCTCAAGCACTCTACACTCCCCTGACGCACCAACCTCCAGTCCCCTACTCTCCCCTGACTCACCAAACTCCAGTACCCTACTCTCCCCTGAGTCACCAACCTCCAGACCCCTACTCGCCCCTGACTCACCAACCTCCAATACCCTACTCGCCCATGACTCACCAACCTCCAGTTCCTTACTCTCCCCTGACTCACCAACCTCCAGTCCCCTACTCTCCCCTGACTCACCAATCTCCAGTCCCCTACTCACCCCTGACTCACCAACCTCCAGTCCCCAACTCTCCCCTGACACACCAATCTCCAGACCCCTGCTCTCCCCTGACTCACCAATCTCCAGTCCTCTACTCTCCTCTGACTCACCAACCTCCCCTACACTCCCCTGGGTCACCAACCTCCAGTCCACTACTCTCCCCTGACCCATCAATCTCCAGTCCCCTACTCTCCCCGGAGTCACCAACCCTCCAGACCCTTACTCTCCCATGACCCACCATTCTCCAGTCCATAACTCTCCCCTGACCCACAAACCTCCAGTCTCCTCCTCTCCCCTGACTCACCAACCTCCAGTCACCTAATCTCCCCTGGGTCAACAACCTCTAGTCTTTCACTCTCCCTTGGGACAGCAACCTCCAGTCCCCTACTCTCCCCTAACTCTCCAATCTCCAGTCCCCTACTCTCCCCTGACCCACCAATCTCCAGTTGTCTACTCTCCCCTGAATCACCAACCTCCAGTCCCCTACTCTCCCCTGACACACCAATCAACAGTCCCATACTATCCGCTGACTCACCAACCTCCTGTTCCGAACTCTCCCTTGACCCACCAATCTCCAGTCCCCTAATCTCCCCTGACTCACCTACCTCCAGTCCCTTACTCTCCACTCACTCACCAACCTCCAGTCCCATACTCTCCCCTCGGTCACCAACCTCCAGTCCCCTACTCTGCCCTGACTCACCGATCTCCAGTCCCCGACTCTCCCCTGATCAACAAACCTCCAGTCCCCTTCTCTCCACTGGGTCACCAACCTCCAGTCACCTTCTCTCCCCTGACTCACCAACCTCCAGTCCCCTACTCTCACCTGATTCACCAACCTCCATTCCCCTTCTCTCCTCTGACTCACCAACCTCCTGTCCCCTACTCTCCCCTGACTCAGCAATCTCCAGTCCCCTACTCTCCCCTAACTCACCAACCTCCAGTCCCCTACTCTCCCCTCACTCAGGAAACCTCCAGTCCCCTACTCTCCCCTGACTCACCAACCTCCAGTCCCCTATTCTCCCCTGACTCACCAACCTTCAGTCCCCTACTCTCCCCTGGTGCACCAACCTCCAGTCCCCTACTCTCCCCTGACCCACAAATCTCCAGTCCCCTAGTCTCCCCTGACCCTCAAACCTCTAGTCCTCTACTCTCCCCAGACTGAACAACTTCCAGTCCCCTACTCTCCCCTGGGTCACCAACAGCTAGTCCCCTACTCTGCCTTGGGACAGCAACCTCCAGTCCCATACTCTCCCCTCACTCACCAATCTCCAGTCCCCTACTCTCTCCTGACCCACAAATCTCCATTCCCCTACTCTCCCCTGACTCACCTACCTCCAAGCCTCTACATTCCCCTGACCCACCAATCTGCAGACCCCTACCCTCCCATGACTCACTGACCTCCAGTCCCCTACTCCCCCCTGACTCACCAACCTCCAGTCCCCTACTCTCCCCTGGGTCACAAACATCCAGTTCTCTACTCTCCCCTGACTCTCTGATCTCCAATCCCCTACTCTCCACTGACCCACCAAGCTCTAGTCCCCTACTCTCCCCTGACCCACCAATCTCCAGTCCCTTACTTTGCCCGGACTCACCAACCTCCAGTCCCGTACTCTCCCCTGACCCACCAATTTCCAGTCCCCTACTCTCCACTGACCCACCAATCTCCAGTCCCCTAATCTCCCCTGACTCACCTAACTCAAGTCCCCTACTCTCCCCTGACCGACAAACCTCCAGTCCCCTTCTCTCCCCGGGGTCACCAAACTCCAATCCTCTTCTCTCCCCTGACTCACCAACCTCCATTCCCCTACTCTCCCCTGACTCACCAACCTCCAGTCCCCTACTCTCCCCTGACTCACCAAACTCCAGTCCCCTACTCTCCCTTGGGTCACCAACCTCCAGTCCCCTACTCTCCCCTGACTCACTGATCTCCAATCCCCTACTCTCCCCTGACCCACCAAACTCCAGTCCCGTACACTCCCCTCGGTCACCAACCTCCAGTCCCCTACTCTCCCCTGACTCACCAAACTCCAGTCCCCTACACTCCCCTGGCCAACCAATCTCCAGTCCCCTACTCTCCCCTGACCCATCAACCTCCAGTCCCCTACTCTCCCCTGACTCACTGATCTCCAATCCCCTACTCTCCCCTGACACACCAACCTCCAGTCCCCTACTCTCCCCTGACTCACCTATCTCCATTCCCATACTCACCCCAGTGGCACCAACTTCCAGTGCCCTACTCTCCCCTGATTCACTGATCTCCAGTCCTCTACTCTCACCTGACTCAGCAACCTCCAGTCCCCTACTCTCCCCTGGGTCACCAACCTCCAGACCCCTACTCTCCCCTGACTCACCAACCTCCAATCCCCTACTCGCCCATGACTCACCAACCTCCAGTTCCTTACTCTCCCCTGACTCACCAACCTCCAGTCCCCTACTCTCCCCTGACTCACCAATCTCTAGTCCACTACTCACCCCCGACCCACCAACCTCCAGTCCCCTACTCTCCCCTGACACACCAATCTCCAGTCCCCTGCTCTCCCCTGACTCACCAATCTCCCGTCCTCTTCTCTCCTCTGACTCACCAACCTCCCCTACACTCCCCTGGGTCACCAACCTCCTGTCCACTACTCTCCCCTGACCCATCAATCTCCAGTCCCCTACTCTCCCCGGTGTCAACAACCCTCCAGACCCTTACTCTCCCCTGACCCACCATTCTCCAGTCCATAACTCTCCCCTGACCCACCAACCTCCAATCCCCTACTCTCCCCTGACTCACCAACCTGCAGTCACCTAATCTCCCCTGGGTCAACAACCTCTAGTCCTTCACTCTCCCTTGGGACAGAAACCTCCAGTCCCCTACTCTCCCCTCACTCACCAATCTCCAGTCCCCTACTCTCCCCTGACCCACCAATCTCCAGTTGTCTACTCTCCCCTTACTCACCAACCTCCAGTCCCCTACTCTCCCCTGACCCACCAATCACCAGTCCCCTACTATCCGCTGACTCACCAACCTCCAGTTCCCTACTCTCCCCTGACCCACCAATCTCCAGTCCCCTACTCTCCCCTGACTCACCTAACTCCAGTCCCTTACTCTCATCTGACTCACCAACTTCCAGTCCCATACTCTCCCCTCGGTCACCAACCTCCAGTCCCCTACTCTGCCCTGACTCACCGATCTCCAGTCCCCTACTCTCCCCTGATCCACAAACCTCTAGTCCCCTTCTCTCCACTGGGTCACCAACCTCCAGTCCCCTTCTCTCCCCTGACTCACCAACCTCCAGTCCCCTAACTCTCACATGATTCACCAACCTCCAGTCCCCTGCTCCCCCCTGACTCACCAATCTCCAGTCACGTACTCTCCGCTGACTCACCAACCTCCAGTCCCCTATTCTCCCCTGACTCACCAACCTTCAGTCCCCTACTCTCCCCTGGGTCAACAACCTCCAGTCCCCTACTCTCCCCTGACCCACCAATCTCCAGTCCCCTATTCTCCCCTGACCCACTAACCTCTAGTCCTCTACTCTCCCCTGACTGACCAACTTCCAGACCCCTACTCTCCCCTGGGTCACCAACAGCTAGTCCCCTACTCTGCCTTGGGACAGCAACCTCCAGTCCCATACTCTCCCCTCATTCACCAATCTCCAGTCCCCTACTCTCCCCTGACCCACAAATCTCCAATCCCCTACTCTCCCCAGACTCACCTGCCTCCAGTCCCCTACTTTCCCCTGACCCAACAATCTGCAGACCCCTACCCTCCCATGACTCACCGACCTCCAGCCCGCTACTCTCCCCTGACTCACCAACCTCCAGTCCCCTATTCTCCCCTGGGTCACAAACCTCCAGTCCTCTACTCTCCCCTGACTCTCTGATCTCCAATCCCCTACTCTCCACTGACCCACCAACCTCCAGTCCCCTACTCTCCCCTCGGTCACCAACCTCCAGTCCCCTACTCTCCACTGACTCACCAACCTCCAGTCACCTACTCTCCCCTGAGCAACCAATCTCCAGTCCCCTACTCTCCCGTGACCCACCAACCTCCAGTCCCCTGCACTACCCAGACTTACCTACCTCCAATCCCCTACTATCCTCTAGGTCACCAACCTCCAGTCCCCGTCTCTCCCCTGACTCACCAACCTCCAGTCCCCTACTCACCCATGACACACCGATCTCCATTCCCCTACTTTCCCCTGGGGTACCAACCTCCAGTCCCCTTCTCTCCCCTGACTCACTGATCTCCAGTCCCCTGCTCTCGCCTGACCCACCACACTTCAGTCCCCTACTCTCCCCTGCCTCACCAACCTCCAGACCCCTACTCACCCCTGACTCACCAACCTCCATTCCCCTACTCTCCCCTGACTTAGCAACCTCCAGTCCCCTATTCTCCCCTGACCCACCAATCTCCAGTCCCCTACTCTCCCCTCACCCATCAATCTACATTCCCCTACCATCCCCTGACTAACCAATCTCCAGTCCCCTACCCTCCCCTGATCCACCAACCTCCAGTCCCCTAATCTCCCCTGACCCACCAATCTCCAGTCCCTTACTTTCCCCGAACTCACCAACCTCCAGTCCCCTACTCTCCCCTGACCCACCAATTTCCAGTCCCCTACTCTCCCCTGACTCACCAACCTCCAGTCCGCTACTCTCCCCTGACCCACCAATCTCCAGTCCCCTAATCTCCCCTGACTCACCTAACTCCAGTCCCCTACTCTCCCCTGACCGACAAATCTCCAGTCCCCTTCTCTCCCCGGGGTCACCAACCTCCAATCCCCTTCTCTCCCCTGACTCACCAACCTCCAGTCCCCTACTCTCCCCTGACTCAACAACCTCCAGTCCCCTGCTCTCCCCTGCCTAACCAATCTCCAGTCCCCTACACTCCCCTGACTCACCAACCTCCAGTCCACTACTCTCCCCTGACTCACCAACCTCCAGTCTCCTGCTCTCCCCTGACTCACCAATCTCAAGTCCTCTACTCTCCCCTGACTCACCAACCTTCAGTCCCCTACTCTCCCCTGACTCACCAAACTCCAGTCCCCTACTCTCCCCTTTGTTATCCAACCTCCAGTCCCCTACTCTCCCCTGACTCACCAAACTCCAGTCCGCTACACTCCCCTGGCCAACCAATCTCCAGTCCCCTACTCTCCCCGAACCCACCAACCTCCAGTACCCTACTCTCCCCTGACCCACCAACCTCCAGTCCCCAACTCTCCCCAGACCCACCAACATCCAGTCCGCTATTCTCCCCTGGGTAACCAACCACCCAGACCTCTACTCTCCCCTGACCCACCAATCTCCAGTCCATAACTCTCCCCTGACCAACCAACCAACAGTCCACTATTCTACCCTGACTCACCAAACACCAGTCCCCTAATCTCCCCTGGGTCACCAGCCTCTTGTCCCCTACTCTCGCTTGTGACAGCAACATCCAGTCCCTTACTCTCCACTGACTCACCAATCTCCAGTCCCCTACTCTCCCCTGACCCACCAATCTCCAGTCCCCTACTCTCCCCTGACTCACCAACCTCCATTCCCCTACTCTCCCCTGACCCACCAATTTCCAGTCCCCTACTCTCCCCTGACTCACCAACCTCCAGTCCCCTACTCTCCCCTGACCCACCAATCGCCAGTCCTCTACTCTCCCCTGACTCACATATCTCCAGTCCCCTACACTCCCCTGACCCACAAACCTCCAGTCCCCTTCTCTCCCCTAGGTCTCCAACCTCCATTCCCCTTCTCTCACCTGACTCACCAATCTCCAGTCCCCTACTCTCCCCTGACTCACCAACTTTCAGTCCCCATCTCTCCCTGACTCACCAACTTCCAGTCCCCTGCTCTCCCCTGACTCACCAATCTCAATTCCTCTACTCTCCCCTGACTCACCAACCTCCAGTCCCCTACTCTCCCCTGACTCAGCAAACTCCAGTCCGCTACTCTCCCTTGGGTCACCAACCTCCAGTCCCCTACTCTTCCCTGACTCACCGATTTCCAATCCCCTACTCTTCCCTGATCCACCAACCTCCAGTCATCTACTCTCCCTTCGGTCACCAACCTCCAGTGCACTACTCTCCCCTGATTCACCAAACTCCACTCCCCTACACTCACCTGGCCAACCAATCTCCAGTCCCCTACTCTCCCCTGACTCACCAACCTCCAGTCCCCTATACTCCCCAGACTCACCGACCTCTAGTCCCCTAGGTCACCAACCTCGAGCACCTTCTCTCCCCTGACTCACCAACCTCCAGTCCCCTAATCTTCCCTGACTCACCGATCTCCATTCCCCTACTCTTCCCTGAGACACCAACCTCCAGTCCCCTACTCTCCCCTGATTCAGAGATCTCCATTCCTCTACTCTCACCTGACTCAACAACCTCCGGTCCCCCACTCTCCCCTGGGTCACCTACCTCCAGACCCCATCTCTCCCCTGACTCACCAACCTCCAGTCCCCTACTCTCCCATGACTCACCAACCTCCATTTCCTTACTCTCCCCTGACTTACCAACCTCCAGTCCCCTATTCTCCCCTGACTCACCAAACTCCAGTCCTCTAATTTCCACTGACCCACCAATCTCCAATCCCCTACCGTCCCCTGACTAACCAATCTCCAGTCCCCTACCCTCCCCTGCTCCCCCAACCTCCAGTCCCCTACTCTCCCCTGACTCACCAATCTCCAGTCCCCTACTCTCTCCTGACTGACCAATCTCCAGTCCCCTACTCTCCACTGACTCACCTATCTCCAGTCCCCTACTCTCTCCTGAACAACAAAGCTCCAGTCCCATTCTCTCCCCTGGGTCACCAACCTCCATTCCCCTTCTCTCCCCTGGCTCAACAACCTCCAGTCCCCTACTCTCGCCGTAATCACCAACCTACAGTCCCCTACTCTTCCCTGACTCAACAACCTCAAGTCCCCTACTCTTCCCTGGCTCACCAATCTCCAGTACCGTACTCTCCCCTGAGTCACCAACCTCCAGTCCCCTACTCTCCCCTGACTCACCAACCTCCAGTCCCCTACTCTCCCCTTACTCATCAAACTCCAGTCCCCTACTCTCCATTGGGTCACCAACCTCCGGTCCCCTAATCTCCCCTGACTCACTGATCTCCAATCCCCTACTCTCCCCTGACCCACTACCTACATTCCGCTACTCTCACCTCGGTCACCAACCTCCAGTCCCCTACTCTCCTCTGACTCACCAAACTCCAGTCCCCTACACTCCCCTGGCCAACCAATCTCCAGTCCCCTACTCTAACCTGACCCACCAACCTCCAGTCCCCTACACTCCCCACACTCACCAAACTCTAGTCCCCTACTATCCCCTAGCTCACCAACCTCCAGCACCTTCTCTCCCCTGTGACACCAACGTCCAGTCCCCTGCTCTCCCCTGATTCATTGATCTCCAGTTCTCTACTCTCACCTGACTCAGCAACCTCCTATTCTCCCCTGGGTCACCAACCTCCAGTCCCATAATCTCCCCTGACTCACCAACCTCCAGGCCCTACACTCCCATGACTCACCAACCTCCAGTCCCCTACAATCCCCTGGGTCAACAACCTCCAGTCCCCTTAACTCCCCTGACTCACCAACCTCCAGTCCACTACTCTCCCCTGGGTCACCGACCTCCAGACCCCTACTTTCCCCTCACTCACCAACCTCCAGTCCCGTACTCTCCCATGACTCACCAATCTCCAGTTCCTAACTCTCCCCTGACTCACTAACCTCAAGTCCCCAACTCTCCCCTGACTCACCAACCTCCAGTCCCCTACTCTGCCCTAGGTCACCCACCTCCAGTCCCCTACTCTCCCCTGACACACCAACCTCCAGTCCCCTACTCTCCCCTGACCCACCAACCTCCAGTCCCCTACTCACCACTGACCCAGCAATCTCCAGGCCCCTACTCTCCCCTGACTCACTAACCTCCAGACCCCTACTCTTCCCTGACCCACCAATCTCCAGTCCCCTACTCTCCCATGACTCACCAACCTCCAGTCCCCTACACTCCCCTGACCCACCAATCCCCAGTCCCCTACTCTTACCTGACTCACCAACCTCCAGTCCCCTACTCTCCCCTTACCCACCAAACTCCAATACCCTACTCTCCCCTGGGGAGGCAACCTCGAGTCCACAACTCACCCCTGACTCAGCAACCTCCAGTCCCCTACTCTCCCCTGACCAAAAAATCTCCAATCCCCTACACTCCACTGACCCACCAACCTCTTGTCCTCTACTCTCCGCTGACTCACCAACCTCCAGTCCCCTACTATCCCCTGGGTCACCAACCTCCAGTCCCCTTATCTTCCCTGACTCACCAACCTAGAGTCCCCTACTCTCCCCTGACCCACCAACCTGCGCGTGCCGACTCTCCCCGGACCCACCAGCATCCAGTCCACTACTCTCCCCTGACTCACCATCCTCCAGTCCCCTACTCTCCCATGACTCACCAACCTCCAGTCCCCTACTCTCCCCTGACTCACCAACGTCCAGACCCCTACTCTCCCCTGACTCATCAACCTCCAGTCCCCTACTCTCCACTGACAAACCAAACTCCAGTCCCCTACTCTCCCCTGGGTCACCAACCTCCAGTCCCCTACCCACCCCTGACCAACCATCCTCCAGTCCCCATCTCTCCCCTGACTCACCAACCTCCAGTTCCCTAATCTCCCCTGACTCACCAACCTCCAGTCCCCTACTCTCCCCTGACCCACCAATCTCCAGTCCACTACTCTCCCCTGACTCACCAACCTCCATTCCCCTACTCTCCACTGACCCACCAATTTCCAGACCCCTACTCTCCCCTGACTCACCAACCTCCAGTCCCCAACTATCCCCTGACCCACCAATCGCCAGTCCTCTACTCTCCCCTGACTCATCTATCTCCAGTCCCCTACTCTCCCCTGACCCACAAACCTCCAGTCCCCTTCTCTCCCCTAGGTCACCAACCTCCATTCCCCTTCTCCGCCCTGACTCACCAACCTCCAGTCCCCTACTATCCCCTGACTCACCAACCTCCCGTCCCCTACTCGCCCCTGACTCAATAACCACCAGTCCCCTACTCTCCCCTGACTCACCAATCTCCAGTCCCCTACTCTCCCCTGACTCACCAACTTCAAGTCCCCTACTCTCCCCGTCTCACCAACTTCAAGTCCCCTGCTCTCCCCTGACTCACCAATCTCAAGTCCTCTACTCTCCCCTGACTCACCAACCTCCGGTCCCCGACTCTCCCCTGACTCACCAAACTCCAGTCCCCTAATCTCCCTTGGGTCACCAACCTCCAGACCCTACTCTCCCCTGACTCACCGATTTCCAATCCCCTACTCTTCCCTGACCCACCAACCTCCAGTCCACTACTCTCCCCTCGGTCACCAACCTCCAGTGCTCTACTCTCCCCTGACTCACCAAACTCCAGTCCCCTACACTCATCTGGCCAACCAATCTCCAGTCCCCTACTCTCCCCTGACCCACCAACCTCCAGTCCCCTATACTCCCCAGACTCACCAACCTCTAGTCCCCTACTGTCCCCTAGGTCACCAACCTCCAGCACCTTCTCTCCCCTGAATCACCAACCTCCATTCCCCTACTCTTCCCTGTGACACCAACCTCCAGTCCCCTACTCTCCCCTGATTCACTGAACTCCATTCCTCTACTCTCACCTGACTCAACAACCTCCGGTCCCCCACTCTCCCCTGGGTCACCAACCTCCAGACCCCTACTCTCCCCTGACTCACCAACCTCCAGTCCCCTACTCTCCCCTGATTCACTGATCTCCATTCCTCTACTCTCACCTGACTCAACAACCTCCGGTCCCCCACTCTCCACTGGGTCACCAACCTCCAGACCCCTACTCTCCCCTGACTCACCAACCTCCAGTCCCCTACTCTCCCCTGGGTCACCAACCTCCAGTCCCCTACCCACCCCTGACCAACCATCATCCAGTCCCCTTCTCTCCCCTGACTCACCAGCCTCCAGTCCCCTAATCACCCCTGACTCACCAACCTGCAGTCCCATACTCTCCCCTGACCAACCAACCTCAAGTCCCCTACTCTTCACTGACTCACCAACCTGCAGGCCCCTACTCTCCCCTGACCCAACAATCTCCACTCCTCTAATTTCCACTGACCCACGAATCTCCAATCCCCTACCGTCCCCTGACTAACCAATCTCCAGCCCCCTCCCCTCCCCTGATCCACCAACTTCCAGTCCCCTACTCTCCCCTGACTCACCAATCTCCAGCCCCCTCCCCTCCCCTGACCCACCAACCTCCAGTCCGCTACTCTCACCTCGGTCACCAACCTCCAGTCCCCTACTCTCCTCTGACTCACCAAACACCTGTCCCCTACACTCCCCAGACTCACCAAACTCTTGTCCCCTACTATCCCCTAGGTCACCAACCTCCAGCACCTTCTCTCCCCTGTGACACCAACGTCCAGTCCCCTACTCTCCCCTGATTCATTCATCTCCAGTCCTCTACTCTCACCTGACTCAGCAACCGCCAATCCCCTACTCTCCCCTGGGTCACCAACCTCCAGTCCCATAATCTCCCCTGACTCACCATCCTCCAGGCCCTACTCTCCCATGACTCACCAACCTCCAGCACCTACAATCCCCTGGGTCAACAACCTCCTGTCCCCTTATCTCCCCTGACTCACCAACCTCCAGTCCCCTACTCTCCCCTGACCCACCAACCTCCGGGCGCCTACTCTCCCCTGACTCAACAACCACCAGTCCCCTACTCTCCCCTGACTCACCAACCTCCAGTCCCCTACTCTCCCTGACTCCCCAACTTCCAGTCCCCTACTCTCCCCTGACTCACCAAACTCCAGTCCGCTACTCTCCCTTGGGTCACCAACCTCCAGTCCCCTACTCTCCCCGACTCACCGATTTCCAATCCCCTACTCTTCCCTGACCCACCAACCTCCAGTCCCCTACTCTCCCCTCGGTCACCAACCTCCAGTGCACTACTCTCCCCTGACTCACCAAACTCCAGTCCCCTACACTCACCTGGCCAACAAATCTCCAGTCCCCTTCTCTCCCCTGAGCCACCAACCTCCAGTCCCCTATACTCCCCAGACTCACCAACTTCTAGTCCCCTACTGTCCCCTAGGTCACCAACCTCCAGCACCTTCTCTCCCCTGAATCACCAACCTCCAGTCCCCTAATCTTCCCTGACTCACCGATCTCCATTCCCCTACTCTTCCCTGTGACACCAACCTCCAGTCCCCTACTCTCCCTTGATTCACTGATCTCCATTCCTCTACTCTCACCTGACTCAACAACCTCCGGTCCCCCACTCTACCCTGGGTCACCAACCTCCAGACCCCTACTCTCCCCTGACTCACCAACCTCCAGTCCCCTACTCTCCCATGACTCACCAACCTCCAGTTCCTTACTCTACCCTGACTCACCAACGTCCAGTCTCCTATTCTCCCCTGACTCACCAATCTCCATTCCTCTAATTTCCACTGACCCACCAATCTCCCATCCCCTACCGTCCCCTGACTAACCAATCTCCAGTCCCCTACCCTCCCCTGATCCACCAACCTCCAGTCCCCTACTCTCCCCTGACTCACCAATCTCCAGTCCCCTACTCTCTCCTGACTGACCAATCTCCAGTCCCCTGCTCTCCACTGACTCACCTATCTCCAGTCCCCTGCTTTCTCCTGAAAAACAAACCTCCAGTCCCCTTCTCTCGCATGGGTCACCAACCTCCATTCCCCTTCTCTCCCCTGGCTCAACAACCTCCAGTCCCCTACTCTCCCGTGAATCACAAACCTCCAGTCCCCTACGCTCCCCTGACTCAACAACCTCCACTCCCCTACTCTTCCCTGGCTCACCAATCTCCAGTCCCCTACTCTCCCCTGAGTCACCAACCTTCAGTCCCCTACTCTCCCCTGACTCACCAACCTCCAGTCCCCTGCTCTCCCCTGACTCACAATCTCAAGTCCACTACTCTCCCCTGCCTCACCTACCTCCAGTCCCCTCCTCTCCCTTTACTCACCAACCTCCAGTCCCCTACTCTCCCCTGACTCACTGATCTCCAATCCCCTACTCTCCCCTGACCCACCAACCTCCAGTCCGCTACTCTCACCTCGGTCACCAACCTCCAGTCCCCTACTCTCCTCTGACTCACCAAACACCTGTCCCCTACACTCCCCAGACTCACCAAACTCTAGTCCCCTACTATCCCCTAGGTCACGAACCTCCAGCACCTTCTCTCCCCTGTGACACCAACGTCCAGTCCCCTACTCTCCCCTGATTCATTGATCTCCAGTCCTCTACTCTCACCTGACTCAGCAACCGCCAATCCCCTACTCTCCCCTGGGTCACCAACCTCCAGTCCCATAATCTCCCCTGACTAACCATCCTCCAGGCCCTACTCTCCCATGACTCACCAACCTCCAGTCCCCTACAATCCCCTGGGTCAACAACCTCCAGTCCCCTTATCTCCCCTGACTCACCAACCTCCAGTCCCCTACTCTCCCCTGACCCACCAACCTCCGGGCACCTACTCTCCCCTGACTCAACAACCACCAGTCCCCTACTCTCCCCTGACTCACCAACCTCCAGTCCCCTACTCTCCCTGACTCCCCAGCTTCCAGTCCCCTACTCTCCCCTGACTCACCAAACTCCAGTCCGCTACTCTCCCTTGGGTCACCAATCTCCAGTCCCCTACTCTCCCCTGACTCACCGATTTCCAATCCCCTACCCTTCCCTGACCCACCAACCTCCAGTCCCCTACTCTCCCCTCGGTCACCAACCTCCAGTGCACTACTCTCCTCTGACTCACCAAACTCCAGTCCCCTACATTCACCTGGCCAACCAATCTCCAGTCCCCTTCTCTCCCCTGAGCCACCAACCTCCAGTCCCCTATACTCCCCAGACTCACCAACCTCTAGTCCCCTACTGTCCCCTAGGTCACCAAC
The DNA here is from genome assembly GCF_964194155.1 of Cetorhinus maximus. Classification (NCBI taxonomy): domain Eukaryota; kingdom Metazoa; phylum Chordata; class Chondrichthyes; order Lamniformes; family Cetorhinidae; genus Cetorhinus; species Cetorhinus maximus. The sequence goes on along the minus strand of NW_027596948.1, from coordinate 49,758 downwards.
CTCCAGCACCTTCTCTCCCCTGAATCACCAACCTCCAGTCCCCTAATCTTCCCTGACTCACCGATTTCCATTCCCCTACTCTTCCCTGTGACACCAACCTCCAGTCCCCTACTCTCCCTTGATTCACTGATCTCCATTCCTCTACTCTCACCTGACTCAACAACCTCCGGTCCCCCACTCTCCCCTGGGTCACCAACCTCCAGACCCCTACGCTCCCCTGACTCACCAACCTCCAGTCCCCTACTCTCCCATGACTCACCAACCTCCAGTTCCTTACTCTCCCCTGACTCACCAACCTCCAGTCTCCTATACTCCCCTGACTCACCAATCTCTAGTTCTCTAATTTCCACTGACCCACCAATCTCCCATCCCCTACCGTCCCCTGACTAACCAATCTCCAGTCCCCTACCCTCCCCTGATCCACCAACCTCCAGTCCCCTACTCTCCCCTGACTCACCAATCTCCAGTCCCCTGCTTTCTCCTGAACAACAAACCTCCAGTCCCATTCTCTCCCCTGGGTCACCAACCTCCATTCCCCTTCTCTCCCCTGGCTCAACAACCTCCAGTCCCCTACTCTCCCCTGAATCACCAACCTCCAGTCCCCTACTCTCCCCTGACTCACCTATCTCCAGTCCCCTACTCTCTCCTGAACAACAAACCTCCAGTCCCATTCTCTCCCATGGGTCACCAACCTCCATTCCCCTTCTCTCCCCTGGCTCAACAACCTCCAGTCCCCTACTCTCCCTTGAATCACAAACCTCCAGTCCCCTACGCTCCCCTGACTCAACAACCTCCACTCCCCTACTCTTCCCTGGCTCACCAATCTCCAGTCCCCTACTCTCCCCTGAGTCACCAACCTTCAGTCCCCTACTCTCCCCTGACTCACCAACCTCCAGTCCCCTGCTCTCCCCTGACTCACAATCTCAAGTCCACTACTTTCCCCTGCCTCACCTACCTCCAGTCCCCTCCTCTCCCTTTACTCACCAACCTCCAGTCCCCTACTCTCCCCTGACTCACTGATCTCCAATCCCCTACTCTCCCCTGACCCACCAACCTCCAGTCCGCTACTCTCACCTCGGTCACCAACCTCCAGTCCCCTACTCTCCTCTGACTCACCAAACACCTGTCCCCTACACTCCCCAGACTCACCAAACTCTAGTCCCCTACTATCCCCTAGGTCACCAACCTCCAGCACCTTCTCTCCCCTGTGACACCAACGTCCAGTCCCCTACTCTCCCCTGATTCATTGATCTCCAGTCCTCTACTCTCACCTGACTCAGCAACCGCCAATCCCCTACTCTCCCCTGGGTCACCAACCTCCAGTCCCATAATCTCCCCTGACTCACCATCCTCCAGGCCCTACTCTCCCATGACTCACCAACCTCCAGTCCCCTACAATCCCCTGGGTCAACAACCTCCAGTCCCCTTATCTCCCCTGACTCACCAACCTCCAGTCCCCTACTCTCCCCTGACCCACCAACCTCCGGGCGCCTACTCTCCCCTGACTCAACAACCACCAGTCCCCTACTCTCCCCTGACTCACCAACCTCCAGTCCCCTACTCACCCTGACTCCCCAGCTTCCAGTCCCCTACTCTCCCCTGACTCACCAAACTCCAGTCCGCTACTCTCCCTTGGGTCACCAACCTCCAGTCCCCTACTCTCCCCTGACTCACCGATTTCCAATCCCCTACCCTTCCCTGACCCACCAACCTCCAGTCCCCTACTCTCCCCTCGGTCACCAACCTCCAGTGCACTACTCTCCCCTGACTCACCAAACTCCAGTCCCCTACACTCACCTGGCCAACCAATCTCCAGTCCCCTTCTCTCCCCTGAGCCACCAACCTCCAGTCCCCTATACTCCCCAGACTCACCAACCTCTAGTCCCCTACTGTCCCCTAGGTCACCAACCTCCAGCACCTTCTCTCCCCTGAATCACCAACCTCCAGTCCCCTAATCTTCCCTGACTCACCGATTTCCATTCCCCTACTCTTCCCTGTGACACCAACCTCCAGTCCCCTACTCTCCCTTGATTCACTGATCTCCATTCCTCTACTCTCACCTGACTCAACTACCTCCGGTCCCCCACTCTCCCCTGGGTCACCAACCTCCAGACCCCTACTCTCCCCTGACTCACCAACCTCCAGTCCCCTACTCTCCCATGACTCACCAACCTCCAGTTCCTTACTCTCCCCTGACTCACCAACCTCCAGTCTCCTATACTCCCCTGACTCACCAATCTCTAGTCCTCTAATTTCCACTGACCCACCAATCTCCCATCCCCTACCGTCCCCTGACTAACCAATCTCCAGTCCCCTACCCTCCCCTGATCCACCAACCTCCAGTCCCCTACTCTCCCCTGACTCACCAATCTCCAGTCCCCTGCTTTCTCCTGAACAACAAACCTCCAGTCCCATTCTCTCCCCTGGGTCACCAACCTCCATTCCCCTTCTCTCCCCTGGCTCAACAACCTCCAGTCCCCTACTCTCCCCTGAATCACCAACCTCCAGTCCCCTACTCTCCCCTGACTCACCTATCTCCAGTCCCCTACTCTCTCCTGAACAACAAACCTCCAGTCCCATTCTCTCCCATGGGTCACCAACCTCCATTCCCCTTCTCCCCCCTGGCTCAACAACCTCCAGTCCCCTACTCTCCCCTGAATCACCAACCTCCAATCCCCTACTCTCCCCTGACTCAACAACCTCCAGTCCCCTACTCTTCCCTGGCTCACCAATCTCCAGTCCCCTACTCTCCCCTGAGTCACCAACCTCCAGTCCCCTACTCTCCCCTGACTCACCAACCTCCAGTCCCCTGCTCTCCCCTGACTCACAATCTCAAGTCCACTACTCTCCCCTGCCTCACCAACCTCCAGTCCCCTACTCTCCCCTTACTCATCAAACACCAGTCTCCTACTCTCCCCTGGGTCACCAACCTCCGGTCCCCTACTCTCCCCTGACTCACTGATCTCCAATCCCCTACTGTCCCCTGACCCACCAACCTCCATTCCGCTAATCTCACCTCGGTCACCAACCTCCAGTCCCCTACTCTCCTCTGACTCACCAAACTCCAGTCCCCTAAAATCCCCTGGCCAACCAATCTCTAGTCCCCTATCTAACCTGACCCACCAACCTCCAGTCCCCTACACTCCCCAGACTCACCAAACTCTAGTCCCCTACTATCCCCTAGGTCACCAACCTCCAGCACCTTCTCTCCCCTGTGACACCAACGTCCAGTCACCTACTCTCCCCTGATTCATTGATCTCCAGTTCTCTCCTCTCACCTGACTCAGCAACCTCCAATCTCCTACTCTCCCCTGGGTCACCAACCTCCAGTCCCATAATCTCCCCTGACTCACCAACCGCCAGGCCCTACTCTCCCATGACTCACCAACCTTCAGTCCCCTACAATCCCCTGGGTCAACAACCTCCAGTCCCCTTATCTCCCCTGACTCACCAACCTCCATTACCCTACTCTCCCCTGACCCACCAACATCCGGGCTCCTACTCTCCCCGGACCCAGCAACATCCAGTCCACTACTCTCCCCTGACTCACCAACCTCCAGTCCCCTACTCTCCCCTGACCCACCAATTTGCAGTCCGCTACTCTCCTCTGTGACACCAACCTCCAGTCCCCTCCTCTCCCCTGATTCATTGATCTCCAGTCCTCTACTCTCCCCTGACTCAGCAACCTCCTTTCCCCTACTCTCCCCTGGGTCACAGACCTCCAGACCCCTACTTTCCCCTAACTCACCAACCTCCAGTCCCGTACTCTCCCATGACTCACCAATCTCCAGTTCCTTACTCTCCCCTGACTCACTAACCTCCAGTCCCCTACTCTCCCCTGACTCACCAACCTCCAGTCCCCTACTCTGCCCTGGGTCACCCACCTCCAGTCCCCTACTCTCCCCTGACTCACCAACCTCCAGTCCCCTACTCTCCCCTTACCCACCAACCTCCAGTCCCCTACTCACCACTGACCCACCAATCTCCAGGCCCCTACTCTCCCCTGACTCACTAACCTCCAGACCCCTACTCTTCCCTGACCCACCAATCTCCAGTCCCCTACTCTCCCCTGACTCACCAACATCCAGTCCCCTACACTCCCCTGACCCACCAATCCGCAGTCCCCTACTCTCCCCTGACTCACCAACCTCCAGTCCCCTACTCTCCACTGACCCACCAAACTCCAAGACCCTTCTCTCCCCTGGGTAGGCAACCTAAAGTGCACAACTCACCCCTGACTCAGCAACCTCCAGTCCCCTAAAATCCCCTGACCAAAAAAGCTCCAATCCCCTACTCTGGACTGACCCACCAACCTCCAGTCCTCTACTCTCCCCTGACTCACCAACCTCCAGTCCCCAACTATCCCCTGGGTCACCAACCTCCAGTCTCCTTATCTTCCCTGACTCAACAACCTAGAGTCCCCTACTCTCCACTGAGCCAACAACCTCCGGGCGCCGACTCTCCCCGGAACCACCAACATCAAGTCCACTACTCTCCCCTGACTCACCAACCTCCAGTCCCCTACTCTCCCATGACTCACCAACCTCCAGTACCCTACTCTCCCCTGACTCAACAACCTCCAGTCCCCTACTCTCCCCTGACTCATCAACCTCCAGTCTCCTACTCTCCCCTGACTCACCAACCTCCTGTCCCCTACTCTCCCCTGGGTCACCAATCTCCAGTCCCCTACCCACCCCTGACCAACCATCCTCCAGTCCCCTTCTCTCCCCTGACTCACCAACCTCCAGTCCCCTAATCTCCCCTGACTCACCAACCTGCATTCCCATACTCTCCCCTGACCAACCAACCTCCAGTCCCCTTCTCTTCACTGACTCACCAACCTGCAGACCCCTACTCTCCCCTGAACCACCAATCTCCAGTCGCCTACTCTCCCCTGAACCACCAACCTCAAGTCCCCTACTCTCCCCGAACCCACCAACCTCCAGTACCCTACTCTCCCCTGACCCACCAACCTCCAGTCCCCAACTCTCCCCAGACCCACCAACCTCCAGTCCGCTATTCTCCCCTGTGTCACCAACCACCCAGACCTCTACTCTCCCCTGACCCACCAATCTCCAGTCCACAACTCTCCCCTGACCAACCAACCAACAGTCCACTAATCTACCCTGACACACCAAACACCAGTCCCCTAATCTCCCCTGGGTTACCAACCTCTTGTCCCCTACTCTCGCTTGGGACAGCAACATCCAGTCCCGTACACTCCCCTGACCCACCAATCTCCAGTCCCCTACTCTCCCCTGACCCACCAATCTCCAGTCCCCTACTCTCCCCTGACTCACCAACCTCCATTCCCCAACTCTCCCCTGACCCACCAATTTCCAGTCCCCTACTCTCCCCTGACCAACCAACCTCCAGTCCCCTACTCTCCCCTGACCCACCAATCACCAGTCCTCTACTCTCCCGTGACTCACCTATCTACAGCCCCTACTCTCCCCTGAGCCACAAACCTCCAGCCCCCTTCTCTCCCCAAGGTCACCAACATCCATTCAACTTCTCTCCCCTGACTCACCAACCTCCAGTCCCCTACTATCCCCTGACTCACCAACCTCCAGTCCCCTACTCTCCCCTGACTCAACAACCACCAGTCCCCTACTCTCCCCTGACTCACCAATCTCCAGTCCCCTACTCTCCCCTGACTCACCAACCTCCAGTCCCCTACACTCCCCTGACTCACCAACCTCCAGTCCCCTGCTCTCCCCTGACTCACCAATCTCAAGTCCTCTACTCTCCCCTGACTCACTAACCTCCAGTCCCCTACTCTCCCCTGACTCACCAAACTCCAGTCCGCTACTCTCCCTTGGGTCACCAACCTCCAGTCCCCTACTCGCCCCTGACTCACCGATCTCCAATCCCCTACTCTTCCCTGGCCCAACAACCTCCAGTCCCCTACTCTTCCCTCGGTCACCAACCTCCAGTGCACTACTCTCCCCTGACTCACCAAACTCCAGTCCCCTACACTCACCTGGCCAACCAATCTCCAGTCCCCTACTCTCCCCTGACCCACAAACCTCCAGTCCCCTATACTGCCCAGACTCACCAACCTCTAGTCCCCTACTGTCCCCTACGTCACCAACCTCTAGCACCTTCTCTCCCCTGACCCACCAACCTCCAGTCCCCTAATCCTCCGTGACTCACCGATCTCCATTCCCCTACTCTTCCCTGTGACACCAACCTCCAGTCCCCTACTCTCCCATGACTCACCAACCTCCAGTTCCTTACTCTCCCCTGACTCACCAATCTCCAGTCCTCTAATTTCCACTGACCCACGAATCTCCAATCCCCTACCGTCCCCTGACTAACCAAACTACATCCCCCTACCCTCCCCTGATCCACCAACCTACAGTCCCCTACTTTCCCCTGACTCACCAATCTCCAGTCCCCTACTCTCTCCTGACTGACCAAACACCAGTCCCCTACTCTCCACTGACTCACCTATCTCCAGTCCCCTGCTCTCTCCTGAACAACAAACCTCCAGTCCGCTTCTCTCCCCTGGGTCACCAACCTCCATTCCCCTTCTCTCCCCTGGCTCAACAACCTCCAGTCCCCTACTCTCCCCTGAATCACAAACCTCCAGTCCCCTACTCTCCCCTGACTCAACAACCTCCAGTCCCCTACTCTTCCCTGGCTCACCAATCTCCAGTCCCCTACTCTCCCCTGAGTCACCAACCTTCAGTCCCCTACTCTCCCCTGACTCACCAACCTCCAGTCCGCTGCTCTCCCCTGACTCACAATCTCAAGTCCACTACTCTCCTCTGCCTCACCTACCTCCAGTCCCCTACTCTCCCTTTACTCACCAACCTCCAGTCCCCTAATCTCCCCTGACTCACTGATCTCCAATCCCCTACTTTCCCCTGACCCACCAACCTCCAGTCCGCTACTCTCACCTCGGTCAGCAACCTCCAGTCCCCTACTCACCTCTGACTCACCAAACTCCTGTCCCCTACACTCCCCAGACTCACCAAACTCTAGTCACCTACTATACTCTAGGTCACCAACCTCCAGCACCTTCTCTCCCCTGTGACGCCAACATCCAGTCCCCTACTCTCCCCTGATTCATTGATCTCCAGTCCACTACTCTCACCTGACTCAGCAACCGCCAATCCCCTACTCTCCCCTGGGTCACCAACCTCCAGTCCCATAATCTCCCCTGACTCACCAACCTCCAGGCCCTACTCTCCCTTGACTCACCAACCTCCAGTCCCCTACAATCCCCTCGGTCAACAACCTCCAGTCCCCCTATCTCCCCTGACTCACCAACCTCCAGTCCCCTACTCTCCCCTGACCCACCAACCTCCGGGCGCCTACTCTCCCCTGACTCAACAACCACCAGTCCCCTACTCTCCCCTGACTCACCAATCTCCAGTCCCCTACTCTCCCCTGACTCACCAACCTCCAGTCCCCTACTCTCCCTGACTCACCAACTTCCAGTCCCCTGCTCTCCCCTGACTCACCAATCTCAAGTCCTTTACTCTCCCCTGACTCACCAACCTCCAGTCCCCTACTCTCCCCTGACTCACCAAACTCCAGTCCGCTGCTCTCCCTTGGGTCACCAACCTCCATTCCCCTACTCTCCCCTGACTCACCGATTTCCAATCCCCTACTCTTCCCTGACCCACCAACCTCCAGTTCCCTACTCTCCCCTGGTCACCAACCTCCAGTGCACTACTCTCCCCTGACTCACCAAACTCCAGTCCCCTACACTCACCTGACCAACCAATCTCCAGTCCCCTACTCTTCCCTGACCCACCAACCTCCAGTCCCCTATACTCCCCAGACTCACCAACATCTAGTCCCCTACTGTCCCCTAGGTCACCAACCTCCAGCACATTCTCTCCCCTGACTCACCAACCTCCAGTCCCCTAATCTTCCCTGACTCACCGATCTCCATTCCCCTACTCTTCCCTGTGACACCAACCTCCAGTCCCCTACTCTCCCCTAATTCACTGATCTCCATTCCTCTACTCTCACCTGACTCAACAACCTCCGGTCCCCCACTCTCCCCTGGGTCACCAACCTCCAGACCCCTACTCTCCCCTGACTCACCAACCTCCAGTCTACTACTCTCCCATGACTCACCAACCTCCAGTTCCTAACTCTCCTCTGACTCAGCAAGCTCCAGTCCCCTATTCTCCCCTGACTCACCAATCTCCAGTCCTCTACTTTCCACTGACCCACCAATCTCCAATCCCCTACCGTCCCCTGACTAACCAATCTCCAGACCCCTACCCTCCTCTGATCCACCAACCTCCAGTCACCTACTCTCCCCTGACTCACCAATCTCCAGTCCCCTACTCTCTCCTGACTGACCAATCTCCAGTCCCCTACTCTCCACTGACTCACCTATCTCCAGTCCCCTACTCTCTCCTGAACAACAAACCTCCAGTCCCATTCTCTCGCATGGGTCACCAACCTCCATTCCCCTTCTCTCCCCTGGCTCAACAACCTCCAGTCCCCTACTCTCCCCTGAATCACCAACCTCCAGTCTCCTACTCTCCCCTCACTCAAAAACCTCCAGTCCCCTACTCTTCCCTGGCTCACCAATCTCCAGTCCCCTACTCTCCCCTGACTCAACAACCTCCAGTCCCCTACTCTCCCCTGACTCACCAACCTCCAGTCCCCTACTCTCCCCTGACTCACAATCTCAAGTCCACTGCTCTCCCCTGCCTCACCAACCTCCAGTCCCCTACTCTCCCCTTACTCATCAAACTCCAGTCCCCTACTCTCCCCTGGGTCACCAACCTCCGGTCCCCTACTCTCCCCTGACTCACTGATCTCCAATCCCCTACTGTCCCCTGACCCACCAACCTCCATTCCACTTCTCTCACCTCGGTCACCAACCTGCAGTCCCCTACTCTCCTCTGACTCAACAAACTCCAGTCCCCTACACTCCCCTGGCCAACCAATCTCCAGTCCCCTACTCTAACCTGACCCAAAACCTCCAGTCCCCTACACTACCCAGACTCACCAAACTCTAGTCCCCTACTATCCCCTAGGTCACCAACCTCCAGCACCTTCTCTCCCCTCTGACACCAACGTCCAGTCCCCTACTCTCCCCTGATTCATTGATCTCCAGTCCTCTACTCTCACCTGACTCAGCAACCTCCAATCTCCGACTCTCCCCTGGTTCACCAACATCCAGTCCCATAATCTTCCCTGACTCACCAACCTCCAGGCCCTACTCTCCCATGAATCACCAACCTTCAGTCCCCTACAATCCCCTGGGTCAACAACCTCCAGTCCCCTTATCTCCCCTGACTCACCAACCTCCAGTCCCCTACTCTCCCCTGACCCACCAACCTCCGGGCGCCTACTCTCCCCGGACCCAGCAACATCCAGTCCACTACTCTCCCCTGACTCACCAACCTCCAGTCCCCTACTCTCCACTGACCCTCCAATTTGCAGTCCGCTACTCTCCTCTGTGACACCAACCTCCAGTCCCCTACTCTCCCCTGATTCATTGATCTCCAGTCCTCTACTCTCACCCGGCTCAGCAACCTCCATTCCCCTACTCTCCCCTGGGTCACCGACCTCCAGACCCCTACTTTCCCCTGACTCACCAACCTCCAGTCCCGTACTCTCCCATGACTCACCAATCTCCAGTTCCTACCTCTCCCCTGACTCACTAACCTCCAGTCCCCTACTCTCCACTGACTCACCAACCTCCAGTCCCCTACTCTGCCCTGGGTCACCCACCTCTAGTCCCCTACTCTCACCTGACTCACCAACCTCCAGTCCCCTACTCTCCCCTTACCCACCAACCTCCGGGCGCCTACTCTCCCCTGACTCAACAACCACCAGTCCCCTACTCTCCCCTGACTCACCAATCTCCAGTCCCCTACTCTCCCCTGACCCACCAACCTCCAGTCCCCTACTCTCCTTGACTCACCAACTTCCAGTCCCCTGCTCTCCCCTGACTCACCAATCTCTAGTCCTCTACTCTCCCCTGACTCACCAACCTCCAGTCCCCTACTCTCCCCTGACTCACCAAACTCCAGTCCGCTACTCTCCCTTGGGTCCCCAACCTCCAGTCCCCTACTCTCCCCTGACTCACCGATTTCCAATCCCCTACTCTTCCCTGACCCACCAACCTCCAGTCCCCTACTCTCCCCTCGGTCACCAACCTCCAGTGCACTACTCTCCCCTGACTCACCAAACTCCAGTCCCCTACACTCACCTGGCCAACCAATCTCCAGTCCCCTACTCTTCCCTGACCCACCAACCTCCAGTCCCCTATACTCCCCAGACTCACCAACCTCCAGTCCCCTACTCTCTCCTGACTCATCAACCTCTGGGCGCCGACTCTCCCCGGACCCACCAGCATCCAGTCCACTACTCTCCCCTGACTCACTAACCTCCTGTCCCCTACTCTCCCATGACTCACCAACCTCCAGTCCCTTCTCTCCATTGACTCACCAACCTCCAGTCCCCTACTCTCCCCTAACTCATCAACCTCCAGTCCCCTACTCTCCCCTGACTCACCAGCCTCCAGACCCCTTCTCTCCCCTGACTCACCAACCTGCAGTCCCATACTCTCCCCTGACCAACCAACATCCATTCCCCTACTCCTGACTGACTCACCAACCTGCAGGCCCCTACTCACCCCTGACCCACCAATCTCCAGTCCCCTACTCTCCCCTGACCCACCAACCTCAAGTCCCCTACTCTCCCCGAACCCACCAACCTCCAGTACCCTACTCTCCCCTGACCCACCAACCTCCAGTCGCCAACTCTCCCCAGACCCACCAACCTCCAGTCCGCTATTCTCCCCTGGCTCACCAACCACCCAGAACTCTACTCTCCCCTGACCCACCAATCTCCAGTCCATAACTCTCCCCTAACCAACCAACCAACAGTCCACTAATCTACCCTGACTCACCAAACACCAGTCCCCTAATCTCCCCTGGGTCACCAACCTCTTGTCCCCTACTCTCGTTTGGGACAGCAACAATCAGTCCCCTACTCTCCCCTGACCCACCAATCTCCAGTCCCCTACTCTCCCCTGACTCACCAACCTCCATTCCCCAACTCTCCCCTGACCCACCAATTTCCAGTCCCCTACTCTCCAGTGACTCACCAACCTCCAGTCCCCTACTCTCCCCTGACCCACCAATCGCCAGTCCGCTACTCTCCAGTGACTCACCTATCTCCAGTCCCCTACTCTCCCCTGACCCACAAAACACCAGTCCCCTTCTCTCCCCTAGGTCACCAACCTCCATTCCCCTTCTCTCCCCTGACTCACCAACCTCCAGTCCCCTACTATCCCCTGACTCACCAACCTCCAGTCCCCTACTCTCCCCTGACTCAACAACCACCAGTCCCCTACTCTCCCCTGACTCACCAATCTCCAGTCCCCTCCTCTCCCCTGACTCACCAACCTCCAGACCCCTACTCTCCCCTGACTCACCAACTTCCTGTCCCCTGCTCTCCCCTGACACCAATCTCAAGTCCACTACTCTCCCCTGACTCACTAACCTCCAGTCCCCTACTCTCCCCTGACTCACCAAACTCCAGTCCGCTACTCTCCCTTGGGTCACCAACCTCCAGTCCCCTACTCGCCCCTGACTCACTGATCTCCAAACCCCTAATCTTCCCTGACCCACCAACCTCCAGTTCCCTACACTCCCCTCGGTCACCAACCTCCAGTGTACTACTCTCCCCTGACTCACCAAACTCCAGTCCCCTACATTCACCTGGCCAACCAATCTCCAGTCCCCTACTCTAACCTGACCCACCAACCTCCATTCCCCTACACTCCCCAGACTCACCAAACTCTAGTCCCCTACTATCCCCTAGGTCACCAACCTCCAGCACCTTCTCTCCATTGTGACACCAACGTCCAGTCCCCTACACTCCCCTGATTCATTGATCTCCAGTTCTCTACTCTCACCTGACTCAGCAACCTCCAATCTCCTACTCTCCCCTGGGTCACCAACCTCCAGTCCCATAATCTCCCCTGACTCACCAACCTCCAGGCCCTACTCTCCCATGACTCACCAACCTTCAGTCCCCTACAATCCCCTGAGTCAACAACCTCCAGTCACCTTATCTCCCCTGACTCACCAACCTCCAGTCCCCTACTCTCCCCTGACCCACCAACCTCCGGGCGCCTACTCTCCCCGGACCCAGCAACATCCAGTCCACTACTCTCCCCTGACTCACCAACCTCCAGTCCCCTACTCTCCCCTGACCCACCAATTTGCAGTCCGCTACTCTCCTCTGTGACACCAACCTCCTGTCCCCTACTCTCCCCTGACTCACCAACCTCCAGTCCCCTACTCTGCCCTGGGTCACCCACCTCTAATCCCCTACTCTCCCCTGACTCACCAACCTCCAGTCCCCTACTCTCCCCTGACCCACCAACCTCCAATTCCCTACTCTCCCCTGGGTAGGCAACCTCGAGTCCACAACTCACCCCTGAGTCAGCAACCTCCAGTCCCCTACTGTCCCCTGACCAAAAAATCTCCAATCCCCTACTCTCCACTGACCCACCAACCTCCAGTCCTCTACTCTCCCCTGACTCACCAACCTCCAGTCCCCAACTATCCCCTGGGTCACCAACCTCCAGTCCCCTTATCTTCCCCGACTCACCAACCTAGAGTCCCCTACTCTCCACTGACCCACCAACCTCCGGGCGCCGACTCTCCCCGGACCCACCAACATCCAGTCCACTACTCTCCCCTGACTCACCAACCTCCAGTCCCCTACTCTCCCATGACTCACCAACCTCCAGTCCCCTACTCTCCCCTGACTCACCAACCTCCAGTCCCCTACTCTCTCCTGACTCATCAACCTCCAGTCCCCTAATCTCCCCTGACTCACGAACCTCCAGTCCCCTACTCTCCCCTGGGTCACCAACCTCCAGTCCCCTACCCACCCCTGACCAACCATCCTCCAGTCCCCCTCTCTCCCCTGACTCACCAACCTCCAGTCCCCTAATCTCCCCTGACTCACCAACCTGCAATCCCATACTCTCCCCTGACCAACCAACCTCCAGTCCCCTACTCTTCACTGACTCACCAACCTGCAGGCCCCTACTCTCCCCTGACCCACCAATCTCCAGTCCCCTACTCTCCCCTGACCCACCAACCTCAAGTCCCCTACTCTCCCCGAACCCACCAAAATCCAGTACCCTACTGTCCCCTGACCCACCAACCTCCAGTCCCCAACTCTCCCCAGACCCACCAACCTCCAGTCCGCTATTCTCCCCTTCCTCACCAACCACCCAGAGCTCTACTCTCCCCTGACCCACCAATCTCCAGTCCATTACTCCCCTGACCAACCAACCAACAGTCCACTAATCTACCCTGACTCACCAAACACCAGTCCCCTAATCTCCCCTGGGTCAACAACCTCTTGTCCCCTACTCTCGCTTGGGACAGCAACATCCAGTCCCGTACACTCCCCTGACTCACCAATCTCCAGTCCCCTACTCTCCCCTGACCCACCAATCTCCAGTCCCCTACTCTCCCCTGACTCACCAACCTCCAATCCCCTACTCTCCCCTGACCCACCAATTTTCAGTCCCCTACTCTCCCCTGACTCACCAACCTCCAGTCCCCTACTCTCCCCTGACCCTCCAATCGCCAGTCCTCTACTCTCCCCTGACTCACCTATCTCCAGTCCCCTACTCTCCCCTGACCCACAAACCTCCAGACCCCTTCTCTCCGCTAGGTCACCAACCTCCATTCCCCTTCTCTCCCCTGACTCACCAACATCCAGTCCCCTACTCACCCCTGACTCACCGATCTCTAATCCCCTACTCTTCCCTGACCCACCAACCTCCAGTCCCCTACACTCCCCTCGGTCACCAACCTCCAGTGCACTACTCTCCCCTGACTCACCATACTCCAGTCCCCTACACTCACCTGGCCAACGAATCTCCAGTCCCCTACTCTCCCCTGACCCACCAACCTCCAGTCCCCTATACTGCCCAGACTCACCAACCTCTAGTCCCCTACTGTCCCCTAGGTCACCAACCTCCAGCACCTTCTCTCCCCTGACCCACCAACCTCCAGTCCCCTAATCTTCCCAGACTCACCGATCTCCATTCCCCTACTCTTCCCTGTGGCACCAACCTCCAGTCCCCTACTCTCCCCTGATTCACTGATCTCCATTCCTCTACTCTCACCTGACTCAACATCCTCCGGACCCCCACTCTCCCCTGGGTCACCAACCTCCAGTCCCCTACTCTCCCATGACTCAGCAACCTCCAGTTCCTTACTCTCCCCTGATTCACCAACCTCCAGTCCCCTATTCTCCCCTGAGTCACCAATCTCCAGTCCTCTAATTTCCACTGACCCACGAATCTCCAATCCCCTACCGTCCCCTCACTAACCAATCTCCAGCCCCCTACCCTCCCCTGATCCACCAACCTCCAGTCCCCTACTCGCCCCTGACTCACCAATCTCCAATCCCCAACTCACTCCTGACTGACCAATCTCCAGTCCCCTACTCTCCACTGACTCAGCTATCTCCAGTCCCCTACTCTCTCCTGAACAACAAAACTCCAGTCCCCTTTTCTCCCCTGGGTCACCAACCTCCATTCCCCTTCTCTCCCCTGGCTCAACAACCTCCAGTCCCCTACTCTCCCCTGAATCACAAACCTCCAGTCCCCTACTCACCCCTGACTCAACAACCTCCAGTCCCCTACTCTTCCCTGGCTCACCAATCTCCAGTCCCCTACTCTCCCCTGAGTCACCAACCTCCAGTCCCCTACTCTCCCCTGACTCACAATCTCAAGTCCACTACTCTCCCCTGCCTCTCCAACCTCCTGACCCCTACTCTCCCCTTACTCATCAAACTCCAGTCCCCTACTCTCCCCGGGTCACCAACCTCCAGTCCCCTGCTCTCCCCTGACTCACTGATCTCCAATCCCCTACTCTCCCCTGACCCACCAACCTCCAGTCCGCTACTCTCACCTCGGTCACCAACCTCCAGTCCCCGACTCTCCTCTGACTCACAAAACTCCAGTCCCCTACAATCCTCTGGCCAACCAATCTCCAGTCCCCTACTCTAACCTGACCCACCAACCTCCAGTCCCCTACACTCCCCACACTCACAAAACTCTAGTCCCCTTCTATCCCCTAGGTCACCAACCTCCAGCACCTTCTCTCCCCTGTGACACCAACGTCCAGTCCCCTACTCTCCCCTGATTCATTGATCTCCAGTCCTCTACTCTCACCTGACTCAGCAACCGCCAATCCCCTACTCTCCCCTGGGTCACCAACCTCCAGTCCCATAATCTCCCCTGACTCACCAACCTCCAGGCCCTACTCTCCCATGACTCACCAATCTCCAGTCCCCTACAATCCCCTGGGTCAACAACCTCCAGTCCCCTTATCTCCCCTGACTCACCAACCTCCAGTCCCCTACTCTCCCCTGACCCACCAACCTCCGGGCGCCTACTCTCCCCGGAACCAGCAACATCCAGTCCACTAATCTCCCCTGACTCACCAACCCCCAGTCCCCTACTCTACCCTGACCCACCAATTTGCAGTCCGCTACTCTCCTCTGTGACACCAACCTCCAGTCCCCTACTCTCCCCTGATTCATTGATCTCCAGTCCTCTACTCTCACCTGACTCAGCAACCTCCATTCCCCTACTCTCACCTGGGTCACTGACCTCCAGACCCCTACTTTCCCCTGACTCACGAACCTCCAATCCCGTACTCTCCCATGACTCACCAATCTCCAGTTCCTAACTCTCCCCTGACTCACTAACCTCCAGTCCCCTACTCTGCCCTGGGTCACCCACCTCCAGTCCCCTACTCTCGCCTGACCCACCAACCTCCAATGCCCTACTCTCCCCTTGGTAGGCAACGTCGAGTCCACAACTCACCTCTGACACGGCAACCTCCAGTCCCCTACTCTCCCCTGACCAAAAAATCTTCAATCCCCTACTCTCCACTGACCCACCAACCTCCAGTCCTCTACTCTCCCCTGACTCACCAACCTCCAGTCCCCTACTATCCCCTGGGTCACCAACCTCCAGTCCCCTTATCTCCCCTGAATCACCAACCAAGAGTCCCCTACTCTCCCCTGACCCACCAACCTCCGGGCGCCGACTCACCCCGGACCCACCAACATCCAGTCCACTACTCTCCCCTGACTCACTAACCTCCTGTCCCCTACTCTCCCCTGACTCATCAACCTCCAGTCCTTTAATCTCCCCTGACTCACCAACCTCCAGTCCCCTACTCTCCCCTGGGTTACCAACCTCCAGTCCCCTACCCACCCCTGACCAACCAACCTCCAGTCCCCTTCTCTCCCCTGACTCACCAACCTCCGGTCCCCTAATCTCCCCTGACTCACCAACCTGCAGTCCCATACTCTCCCCTGACCAACCAACCTCCAGTCCCCTACTCCTCACTGACTCACCAACCTGCAGGCCCCTACTCTCCCCTGACCCACCAATCTCCAGTCCCCTACTCTCCCCTGACCCACCAACCTCAAGTCCCCTACTCTCCCCGAACCCACCAACCTCCATTACCCTACTCTCCCCTGACCCACCAACCTCCAGTTGCCAACTCTCCCCAGACCCACCAACCTCCAGACCGCTATTCTCCCCTGGGTCACCAACCACCCAGAACTCTACTCTCCCCTGACCCACCAATCTCCAGTCCATAGCTCTCCCCTGACCCACCAACCAACAGTCCACTAATCTATCCTGACTCACCAAACACCAGTCCCCAAATCTCCCCTGGGTCACCAACCTCTTGTCCCCTACTCTCGTTTGGGACAGCAACATCCAGTCCCGTACTATCCCCTGACTCACTAATCTCCAGTCCCCTACTCTCCCCTGACCCACCAATCTCCAGTCCCCTACTCTCCCCTGACTCACCAACCTCCATTCCCCTACTCTCCCCTGACCCACCAATTTCCAGTCCCCTACTCTCCCCTGACTCACCAACCTGCAGTCCCCTACTCTCCCCTGACCAACCAATCGCCAGTCCTCTACTCTCCCCTGACTCACCTATCTCCATTCCCCTACTCTCCCCTTACCCATAAACCTCCAGTCCCCTTCTCTCCCCTAGGTAACCAACCTCCATTCCCCTTCTCCCCCCTGACTCACCAACCTCCAGTCCCCTAATATCCCCTGACTCACCAACCTCCAGTCCCTTACTCTCCCCTGACTCAACAACCACCAGATCCCTACTCTCCCCTGACTCACCAATCTCCAGTCCCCTACTCTCCCCTGACTCACCAACTTCCAGTCGCCTACTCTCCCCTGACTCTCCAACCTCCAGTCCCCTGCTCTCCCCTGACTCACCAAACTCAAGTCCTCTACTCTCCCCTGACTCACCAACCTCCAGTCCCCTACTCTCCCCTTACTCACCAAACTCCAGTCCGCTACTCTCCCTTGGGTCACCAACCTACAGTCCCCTACTCTCCCCTGACTCACCGATCTCCAATCCCCTACTCTTCCCTGACCCACCAACCTCCAGTCCCCTACTCTCCCCTCGGTCAGTAACCTCCAGTGCACTACTCTCCCCTGACTCACCAAACTCCAGTCCCCTACACTCACATGGCCAAACAATCTCCAGACTACGACTCTCCCCTGACCCACCAACCTCCAGTCCCCTATACTCCCCTGACTCACCAAACCTCTAGTCCCCTACTGTCCACTAGGTCACCAACCTCCAGCACCTTCTCTCCCCTGACTCACCAACCTCCAGTCCCCTAATCTTCCCTGACTCACCGATCTCCATTCACCTACTCTTCCCTGTGACACCAACCTCCAGTACCCTACTCTCCCCTGGTTCACTGATCTCCATTCCTCTACTCTCACCTGACTCAACAACCTCCGGTCCCCCTCTCTCCCCTGGGTCACCAACCTCCAGACCCCCTCTCTCCACTGACTCACCAACCTTCAGTCCCCTACTCTCCCATGACTCACCAACCTCCAGTTCCTTACTCTCCCCTGACTCACCAACCTCCAGTCCCCTATTCTCCCCTGACTCACCAATCTCCAGTCCTCTACTTTCCACTGACCCACCAATCTCCAATCCCCTACCGTCCCTTGACTAACCAATCTCCAGTCCCCTACCCTCCACTGATCCACCAACCTCCAGTCCCCTACTCTCCTCTGACTCACCAATCTCCAGTCCCCTACTCTCTGCTGACTGACCAATCTCCAGTCCCCTACTCTCCACTGACTCACCTATCTCCAGTCCCCTACTCTCTCCTGAACAACAAACCTCCAGTCCCCTTCTCTCCCCTGGGTCACCAACCTCCATTCCCCTTCTCTCCCCTGGCTCAACAACCTCCAGTCCCCTAATCTCCCCTGACTCAACAACCTCCAGTCCCCTACTCTTCTCTGGCTCACCAAACTCCAGTCCCCAACTCTCCCCTGACTCACTGATCTCCAATCCCCTACTCTCCCCTGACCCACCAACCTCCAGTCTGCTACTCTCACCTCGCTCACCAATCTCCAGTCCCCTACACTCTCCTGGCCAACCAATCTCCAGTCCCCTACTCTAACCTGACCCACCAACCTCCAGTCCCCTACACTCTCCTGGCCAACCAATCTCCAGTCCCCTACTCTAACCTGACCCACCAACCTCCAATCCCCTACACTCCCCACACTCACCAAACTCTAGTCCCCTACTATCCCCTAGGTCAACAACCTCCAGCACCTTCTCTCCCCTGTGACACCAACATCCAGTCCCCTACTCTCCCCTGATTCATTGATCTCCAGTCCTCTACTCTCACCTGACTCACCAACCTCCAGTCCCCTACTCTCCCCTGACCCACCAACCTCCGGGCGCCTACTCTCCCCGGACCTAGCAACATCCAGTCCACTACTCTCCCCTGACTCACCAACCTCCAGTCCACTACTCTCCCCTGACCCACCAATTTGCAGTCCGCTACTCTCCTCTGTGACACCAACCTCCAGTCCCCTACTCTCCCCTGATTCATTGATCTCCAGTCCTCTACTCTCACCTGACTCAGCAACCTCCATTCCCCTACTCTCCCCTGGGTCACCGACCTCCATACCCCTACTTTCCCCTGACTCACCAACCTCCAGTCCCGTACTCTCCCATGACTCACCAACCTCCAGTCCCCTACTCTGCCCTGGGTCACCCACCTCCAGTCCCCTACTCTGCCCTGGGTCACCCACCTCCAGTCCCCTACTCTCCCCTGACTCACGAACCTCCAGTCTCCTACTCTCCCTTGACCAACCAACCTCCAGTCCTCTACTCTCCCCTGATTCACCAACCTCCAGTCCCTGATTCTCCCTTGGGACAGCAACCTCCAGTCCCCGACTCTCCCATGACTCACCAACCTCCAGTTCCCTACTCACCCCTGAACCACCAATCTCCAGGCCCCTACTCTCCCCTGACTCACTGACCTCCAGTCCCCTACTCTACCCTGACCGATCAATCCCCAGTCCCCTACTCTCCCCTGACTCACCAATCTCCAGTCCCCTACTCTCCCCTGACTCACCAAACTCCAGTCCCATACTCTGCTCTGGGTCACCCACCTCAAGTCCCCTACTCTCCCCAGACTCACTGATCTCCAGTCCCCTATTCTGCCCTGAAGCAACAACCTCCAATCGCCTACTCTCCCCTCGGTCACCAAACTCGAGTCCCCTACTATCCCCTGACTCAGCACCCTCCAGTCCCCTACTCTCCTCTGACCAACAAACCTCCAGTCCCCTACTCTCCCCTGACCCACCAACCTCCAGTGCCCTACTGTCCCCTGACTCACCAACCTCCAGTCCCCTACTATCCCCTGGGTAACCAACCTACAGTCCCCTACTAACCCCTGGGTCACCAACCTCCAGTCGCATAATCTCCCCTGACTCACCAACCTCCACTCCCCTACTGTCCCCTGCCTCACCAACCTCCAGTCCTCTACTCTCCGCTGACTCACCAACCTCCAGTGCCCTACAATCCCCTGGCTCACCAACCTCCAGTCACTTTATCTCCCCTGAAGCACCAACCTCCAGTCCCCTACTCTCCCCTGACCCACCAACATCCAGGCGCCTACTCACCACGGACCCACCAACATCCAGTCCACTACTCACCCCTGACTCACAAACCTCCCGTCCCCTACTCTCCCCTGACCCACCAATTTCCAGACCCCTACTCTCCCCTGACTCACCAACCTCCATTCCCTACTATCCCCTGACACAGAAACCTCCTGTCCCCTTCTCTCCCCTAGGTCACCAACCTCCATTCCCCTTCTCTCCCCTGACTCAACAACCTCCAGTCCCCTACTCTCCCCTGACTCACCAACCTCCAGTCCCCTACTCTCCCCTGACTCAACAACCTCCAGTCGCCTACTCTCCCCTGAGTCACCAATCTCCAGTACCCTACTCTCCCCTGACTCACCAACCTCCAGTCCCCTACTCTCCCCTGAATCACCAACCTCCAGTCCCCTGCTCTCCCCTGACTCACCAATCTCAAGTCCTCTACTCTCCCCTGACTCACCAACCTCCAGTCCCCGACTCTCCCCTGACTCACCAAACTCCAGTCCCCTCCTCACCCCTGGGACACCAACCTCCAGTCCCCAACTCTCCCCTGACTCACTGATCTCCAATCCCCAACTCTCCCCTGACCCACCAACCTCCAGTCCCCTACACTCCCCTCGGTCACCAACCTCCAGTCCCCTACTCTCCCCTTACTCACCAAACTCCAGTCCCCTACACACCCCTGGCCAACCAATCTCCAGTCCTCTACTCTTCCCTGACCTACCAACCTCCAGTCCCCTGCACGCCGCAGACTCACCAACCTCTAGTCCCCTACTATCCCCTTGGTCACCAACCTCCAGCACCATCTCTCCCCTGACACACCAACCTCCAGTCCCCTAATCTTCCCTGACTCACCGATCTCCATTCCACTACTCTTCCCTGTGACACCAACCTCCAGTCCCCTACTCGCCCGTGATTCACTGATCTCCATTCCTCTACTCTCACCTGACTCAACAACCTCCGGTCCCCCACTCTCCCCTGGGTCACCAACTTCCAGACCCCATCTCTCCCCTGACTCACCAACCTTCAGTCCCCTACTCTCCCATGACTCACCAACCTCCAGTTGCTTACTCTCCCCTGACTCACCAACCTCCTGTCCCCTATTCTCCCCTGACTCATCAATCTCCAGTCCTCTACTTTCCACTGACCCACCAATCTCCAATCCCCTACCGTCCCCTGACTAACCAATCTCCAGTCCCCTACCCTCCCCTGCTCCCCCAACCTCCAGTCCCCTACTCTCCCCTGACTCACCAATCTCCAGTCCCCTACTCTCTCCTGACTGACCAATCTCCATTCCCCTACTCTCCACTGACTCACCTATCTCCAGTCCCCTACTCTCTCCTGAACAACAAACCTCCTGTCCCCTTCTCTCCCCTGGGTCACCAACCTCCATTCCCCTACTCTCCCCTGGCTCAACAACCTCCAGTCCCCTAATCTCCCCTGAATCACCAACCTCCAGTCGCCTACTCTCCCCTGACTCAACAACCTCCAGTCCCCTACTCTTCTCTGGCTCACCAATCTCCAGTCCCTTACTCTCCCCTGAGTCACCAACCTCCAGTCCCCTACTCTCCCCTGAGTCACCAACCTCCAGTCCCCTGATCTCCCCTGACTCACAATCTCAAGTCCACTGCTCTCCCCTGCCTCACCAACCTCCAGTCCCCTACTCACCCCTCGGTCACCAACCTCCAGTCCCCTACTCTCCCCTGACTCACCAAACTCCAGTCCCCTACACACCCCTGGCCAACCAATCTCCAGTCCTCTACTCTTCCCTGACCTACCAACCTCCAGTCCCCTGCACTCCGCAGACTCACCAACCTCTAGTCCCCTACTATCCCCTTGGTCACCAACCTCCTGCACCATCTCTCCCCTGACACACCGACCTCCAGTCCCCTAATCTTCCCTGACTCACCGATCTACATTCCCCTACTCTTCCCTGTGACACCAACATCCAGTCCCCTACTCGCCCGTGATTCACTGATCTCCATTCCTCTACTCTCACCTGACTCAACAACCTCCGGTCCCCCACTCTCCCCTGGGTCACCAACCTCCAGACCCCATGTCTCCCCTGACTCACCAACCTTAAGTCCCCTAATCTCCCATGACTCACCAACCTCCAGTTGCTTACTCTCCCCTGACTCACCAACCTCCTGTCCCCTATTCTCCCCTGACTCATCAATCTCCAGTCCTCTACTTTCCACTGACCCACCAATCTCCAATCCCCTACCGTCCCCTGACTAACCAATCTCCAATCCCCTACCCTCCCCTGATCCACCAACCTCCAGTCCCCTACTCTCCCCTGACTCACCAATTTCCAGTCCCCTACTCTCTCCTGACTGACCAATCTCCATTCCCCTACTCTCCACTGACTCACCTATCTCCAGTCCCCTACTCTCTCCTGAACAACAAACCTCCAGTCCCCTTCTCTCCCCTGGGTCACCAACCTCCATTCCCCTACTCTCCCCTGGCTCAACAACCTCCAGTCCCCTATTCTCCCCTGAATCACCAACCTCCAGTCCCCTACTCTCCCCTGACTCAACAACCTCCAGTCCCCTACTCTTCTCTGGCTCACCAATCTCCAGTCCCCTACTCTCCCCTGAGTCACCAACCTCCAGTCCCCTGATCTCCCCTGACTCACAATCTCAAGTCCACTGCTCTCCCCAGCCTCACCAACCTACAGTCCCCTACTCACCCCTTACTCATCAAACTCCAGTCCCCTACTCTCCCCTGGGTCACCAACCTCCAGTCCCCTAATCTCCCCTGACTCACTGATCTCTAATCCCCTATTCTCCCCTGACCCACCAATCTCCAGTCCGCTACTCTCACCTCGGTCACCAACCTCCAGTCCCCTACTCTCCTCTGACTCACCAAACTCCAGTCCCCTACACTCCCCTGGCCAACCAATCTCCAGTCCCCTACTCTAACCTGACCCACAAACCTCCAGTCCCCTACATTCCCCACACTCACCAAACTCTAGTCCCCTGCTATCCCCTAGGTCACCAACCTCCAGCACCTTCTCTCCCCTGTGACACCAACGTCCGGTCCCCTACTCTCCCCTGATTCATTGATCTCCATTCCTCTACTCTCACCTGACTCAGCAACCTCCAATTCCCTACTCTCCCCTGTGTCACCAACCTCCAGTCCCATAATCTCCCCTGTCTCACCAACCTCCAGGCCCTACTCTCCCATGACTCACCAACCTCCAGTCCCCTACAATCCCCTGGGTCAACAACCTCCAGTCCCCTTATCTCCCCTGACTCACCAACCTCCATTCCCCTACTCTCCCATGACCCACCAACCTCCGGGCGCCTACTCTCCCCGTACCCAGCAACATACAGTCCACTACTCTCCCCTGACCCACCAACCTCCAGTCCCCTACTCTCCCCTGGGTAACCAACCTACAGTCCCCTACTAACCCCTGGGTCACCAACCTCCAGTCCCATAATCTCCCCTGACTCACCAACCTCCACTCCGCTACTCTCCCCTGCCTCACCAACCTCCAGTCCCCTACTCTCCCCTGACTCACCAACCTCCAGTCCCCTACAATCCCCTGGGTCACCAACCTCCAGTCACCTTATCTCCCCTGAAGCACCAACCTCCAGTCCCCTACTCTCCCCTCACCCACCAACATCCAGGCGCCTACTCACCACGGACCCACCAACATCCAGTCCACTACTCACCCCTGACTCACAAACCTCCAGTCCCCTACTCTCCCCTGACCCACCAATTTCCAGACCCCTACTCTCCCCTGACTCACCAACCTCCATTCCCTACTATCCCCTAACACAGAAACCTCCTGTCCCCTTCTCTCCCCTAGGTCACCAACCGCCAGTCCCCTACTCTCCCCTGACTCACCAACCTCCAGTCCCCTACTCTCCCCTGAGTCACCAACCTCCAGTCCCCTACTCTCCCCTGACTCACCAACCTCCAGTCCCCTACTCTCCCCTGAATCACCAACCTCCAGTCCCCTGCTCTCCCCTGACTCACCAATCTCAAGTCCTCTACCCTCCCCTGACTCACCAACCTCCAGTCCCCGACTCTCCCCTGACTCACCAAACTCCAGTCCCCTCCTCTCCCCTGGGACACCAACCTCCAGTCCCCAACTCTCCCCTGACTCACTGATCTCCAATCCCCAAGTCTCCCCTGACGCACCAACCTCCAGTCCCCTACAATCCCCTGGGTCACCAACCTCCAGTCACCTTATCTCCCCTGAAGCAGCAACCTCAAGCCCCCTACTCTCCCCTGACCCACCAACATCCAGGCGCCTACTCACCCCGCACCCACCAACATCCATTCCACTACTCACCCCTGACTCACAAACCTCCAGTCCCCTACTCTCCCCTGACCCACCAATTTCCAGACCCCTACTCTCCACTAACTCACCAACCTCCATTCCCTACTATCCCCTGACACAGAAACCTCCTGTCCCCTTCTCTCCCCTAGGTCACCAACCTCCATTCCCCTTCTCTCCCCTGACTCAACAACCTCCAGTCCCCTACTCTCCCCTGGGTCACCAACCACCAGTCCCCTACTCTCCCCTGACTCAACAACCTCCAGTCCCCTACTCTCCCCTGAGTCACAAATCTCCAGTCCCCTACTCTCCCCTGACTCACCAACCTCCAGTCCCCTACTCTCCCCTGAATCACCAACCTCCAGTCCCCTGCTCTCCCCTGACTCACCAATCTCAAGTCCTCTACTCTCCCCTGACTCACCAACATCCAGTCTCCGACTCTCCCCTGACTCACCAAACTCCAGTCCCCTCCTCTCCCCTGGGACACCAACCTCCAGTCCCCAACTCTCCCCTGACTCACTGATCTCCAATCCCCAACTCTCCCCAGACCCACCAAACTCCAGTCCCCTATTCTCCCCTCGGTCACCAACCTCCAGTCCCCTACTCTCCCCTGACTCACCAAACTCCAGTCCCCTACACACCCCTGGCCAACCAATCTCCAGTCCTCTACTCTTCCCTGACCCACCAACCTCCAGTCCCCTGCACTCCGCAGACTCACCAACCTCTTGTCCCCTACTATCCCCTTGGTCACCAACCTCCAGCACCATCTCTCCCCTGACACACCAACCTCCAGTCCCCTAATCTTCCCTGACTCACCGATCTCCATTCCCCTACTCTTCCCTGTGACACCAACCTCCAGTCCCCTACTCTCCCCTGATTCACTGATCTCCATTCCTCTACTCTCACCTGACTCAACAACCTCCGGTCCCCCACTCTCCCCTGGGTCACCAACCTCCAGACCCCCACTCTCCCCTGACTCACCAACCTTCAGTCCCCTACTCTCCCATGACTCACCAACCTCCAGTTCCTTACTCTCCCCTGACTCACCAACCTCCTGTCCCCTATTCTCCCCTGACTCACCAATCACCAGTCCTCTACTTTCCACTGACCCACCAATCTCCAATCCCCTACCGTCCCCTGACTAACCAATCTCCAGTCCCCTACCCTCCCCTGATCCACCAACCTCCAGTCCCCTACTCTCCCCTGACTCACCAATCTCCAGTCCCCTACTCTCTCCTGACTGACCAATCTCCATTCCCCTACTCTCCACTGACTCACCTATCTCCAGTCCCCTACTCTCTCCTGAACAACAAACCTCCAGTCCCCTTCTCTCCCCTGGGTCACCAACCTCCATTCCCCTTCTCTCCCCTGGCTCAACAACCTCCAGTCCCCTAATCTCCCCTGAATTACCAACCTCCAGTTCTCTACTCTCCCCTGACTCAACAACCTGCAGTCCCCTACTCTTCTCTGGCTCACCAATCTCCAGTCCCCTACTCTCCCCTGAGTCACCAACCTCCAGTCCCCTACTCTCCCCTGACTCACCAACCTCCAGTCCCCTGCTCTCCCCTGACTCACAATCTCAAGTCCACTGCTCTCCCCTGCCTCACCAACCTACAGTCCCCTACTCTCCCCTTACTCATCATACTCCAGTCCCCTAATCTCCCCTGGGTCACCAACCTCCAGTCCCCTACTCTCCCCTGACTCACTGATCTCCAATCCCCTACTCTCCCCTGACCCACCAACCTCCAGTCCGCTACTCTCACCTCGGTCACCAACTTCCAGTCCCCTACTCTCCTCTGACTCACCAAACTCCAGTCCCCTACACTCTCCTGGCCAACCAATCTCCAGTCCCCTACTCTAACCTGACCCACCAACCTCCAGTCCCCTACACTCCCCACACTCACCAAACTCTAGTCCCCTACTATCCCCTTGGTCACCAACCTCCAGCACCTTCTCTCCCCTGTGACAACAATGTCCAGTCCCCTACTCTCCCCTGATTCATTGATCTCCAGTCCTCTACTCTCACCTGACTCAGCAACCTCCAATCCCCTACTCTCCCCTGGGTCACCAACATCCAGTCCCATAATCTCCCCTGACTCACCAACCTCCAGGCCCTACTCTCCCATGACTCACCAACCTCCAGTCCCCTACAATTCCCTGGGTCAACAACCTCCAGTCCCCTTATCTCCCCTGACTCACCAACCTCCAGTCCCCTACTCTCCCCTGACCCACCAACCTCCGGGCGCCTACTCTCCCCGGACCCAGCAACATCCAGTCCACTACTCTCCCCTGACTCACCAACCTCCAGTCCCCTACTCTCCCCTGTCCCACCAATTTGCAGTCCGCTACTCTCCTCTGTGACACCAACCTCCAGTCCCCTACTCTCCCCTGATTCATTGATCTCCAGTCCTCTACTCTCACCTGACTCAGCAACCTCCATTCCCCTACTCTCACCTGGGTCACCGACCTCCAGACCCCTACTTTCCCCTGACTCACCAACCTCCAGTCCCGTACTCTCCCATGACTCACCAATCTCCAGTTCCTAACTCTCCCCTGACTCACTAACCTCCAGTCCCCTACTCTCCCCTGACTCACCAACCTCCAGTCCCCTACTCTGCCCTGGGTCACCCACCTCCAGTCCCCTACTCTCCCCTGACTCACCAACCTCCAGTCCCCTACTATCCCTTGACCCACCAACCTCCAGTCCTCTACTCTCTCCTGACTCACCAAAATCCAGTCCACTACTCTCTCCTCGTTACCCAAACCTCCAGTCCCGACTCTCCCTTGGGACAGCAACCTCCAGTCCCCTACTCTCCCCTGACTCATCAACCTCCAGTCCCCTACTCACCCCTGACCCACCAATCTCCAGGCCCCTACTCTCCCCTGACTCACTGACCTCCAGTCCGCTACTCTACCCTGACCGACCAATCTTCAGTCCCCTACTCTCCCCTGACTCACCAACCTCCAGTCCCCTACACTCCCCTGACCCACCAATCCCCAGTCCCCTACTCTCCCCTGACTCACCAATCTCCAGTCCCCTACTCTCCCCTGACTCACCAAACTCCAGTCCCATACTCTGCTCTGGGTCACCCACCTCAAGTCCCCTACTCTCCCCAGACTCACTGATCTCCAGTCCCCTATTCTGCCCTGAAGCAACAACCTCCAATCGCCTACTCTCCCCTCGGTCACCAACCTCGAGTCCCCTACTCTCCCCTGACTCAGCACCCTCCAGTCCCCTACTCTCCCCTGACCAACAAACCTCCAGTCCCCTACTCTCCCCTGCCTCACCAACCTCCAGTCCCCTACTCTCCCCTGACTCACCAACCTCCAGTCCCCTACAATCCCCTGGGTCACCAACCTCCAGTCACCTTATCTCCCCTGAAGCACCAACCTCCAGTCCCCTACTCTCCCCTGACCCACCAACATCCAGGCGCCTACTCACCCCGGACCCACCAACATCCATTCCACTACTCACCCCTGACTCACAAACCTCCAGTCCCCTACTCTCCCCTGACCCACCAATTTCCAGACTCCTACTCTCCCCTGACTCACCAACCTCCATTCCCTACTATCCCCTGACACAGAAACCTCCTGTCCCCTTCTCTCCCCTAGGTCACCAACCTCCATTCACCTTCTCTCCCCTGACTCAACAACCTCCAGTCCCCGACTCTCCCCTGACTCACCAACCTCCAGTCCCCTACTCTCCCCTGACTCAACAACCTCCAGTCGCCTACTCTCCCCTGACTCACCAACCTCCAGTCCCCTACTCTCCCCTGAGTCACCAACCTCCAGTCCCCTACTCTCCCCTGACTCACCAACCTCCAGTCCCCTACTCTCCCCTGAATCACCAACCTCCAGTCCCCTGCTCTCCCCTGACTCACCAATCTCAAGTCCTCTACTCTCCCCTGACTCACCAACCTCCAGTCCCCGACTCTCCCCTGACTCACCAAACTCCAGTCCCCTCCTCTCCCCTGGGACACCAACCTCCGGGCGCCTACTCTCCCCGGACCCAGCAACATCCAGTCCACTACTCTCCCCTGACTCACCAACCTCCAGTCCCCTACTCTCCCCTGTCCCACCAATTTGCAGTCCGCTACTCTCCTCTGTGACACCAACCTCCAGTCCCCTACTCTCCCCTGATTCATTGATCTCCAGTCCTCTACTCTCACCTGACTCAGCAACCTCCATTCCCCTACTCTCACCTGGGTCACCGACCTCCAGACCCCTACTTTCCCCTGACTCACCAACCTCCAGTCCCGTACTCTCCCATGACTCACCAATCTCCAGTTCCTAACTCTCCCCTGACTCACTAACCTCCAGTCCCCTACTCTCCCCTGACTCACCAACCTCCAGTCCCCTACTCTGCCCTGGGTCACCCACCTCCAGTCCCCTACTCTCCCCTGACTCACCAACCTCCAGTCCCCTACTATCCCTTGACCCACCAACCTCCAGTCCTCTACTCTCTCCTGACTCACCAAAATCCAGTCCACTACTCTCTCCTCGTTACCCAAACCTCCAGTCCCCGACTCTCCCTTGGGACAGCAACCTCCAGTCCCCTACTCTCCCCTGACTCATCAACCTCCAGTCCCCTACTCACCCCTGACCCACCAATCTCCAGGCCCCTACTCTCCCCTGACTCACTGACCTCCAGTCCGCTACTCTACCCTGACCGACCAATCTTCAGTCCCCTACTCTCCCCTGACTCACCAACCTCCATTCACCTACACTCCCCTGACCCACCAATCCCCAGTCCCCTACTCTCCCCTGACTCACCAATCTCCAGTCCCCTACTCTCCCCTGACTCACCAAACTCCAGTCCCATACTCTGCTCTGGGTCACCCACCTCAAGTCCCCTACTCTCCCCAGACTCACTGATCTCCAGTCCCCTATTCTGCCCTGAAGCAACAACCTCCAATCGCCTACTCTCCCCTCGGTCACCAACCTCGAGTCCCCTACTCTCCCCTGACTCAGCACCCTCCAGTCCCCTACTCTCCCCTGACCAACAAACCTCCAGTCCCCTACTCTCCCCTGACCCACCAACCTCCAGTCCCCTACTCTCCCCTGCCTCACCAACCTCCAGTCCCCTACTCTCCCCTGACTCACCAACCTCCAGTCCCCTACAATCCCCTGGGTCACCAACCTCCAGTCACCTTATCTCCCCTGAAGCACCAACCTCCAGTCCCCTACTCTCCCCTGACCCACCAACATCCAGGCGCCTACTCACCCCGGACCCACCAACATCCATTCCACTACTCACCCCTGACTCACAAACCTCCAGTCCCCTACTCTCCCCTGACCCACCAATTTCCAGACTCCTACTCTCCCCTGACTCACCAACCTCCATTCCCTACTATCCCCTGACACAGAAACCTCCTGTCCCCTTCTCTCCCCTAGGTCACCAACCTCCATTCACCTTCTCTCCCCTGACTCAACAACCTCCAGTCCCCTACTCTCCCCTGACTCACCAACCTCCAGTCCCCTACTCTCCCCTGACTCAACAACCTCCAGTCGCCTACTCTCCCCTGACTCACCAACCTCCAGTCCCCTACTCTCCCCTGAGTCACCAACCTCCAGTCCCCTACTCTCCCCTGACTCACCAACCTCCAGTCCCCTACTCTCCCCTGAATCACCAACCTCCAGTCCCCTGCTCTCCCCTGACTCACCAATCTCAAGTCCTCTACTCTCCCCTGACTCACCAACCTCCAGTCCCCGACTCTCCCCTGACTCACCAAACTCCAGTCCCCTCCTCTCCCCTGGGACACCAACCTCCAGTCCCCAACTCTCCCCTGACTCACTGATCTCCAATCCCCAAGTCTCCCCTGACGCACCAACCTCCAGTCCCCTACTCTCCCCTCGGTCACCAACCTCCAGTCCCCTACTCTCCCCTGACTCACCAAACTCCAGTCCCCTACACACCCCTGGCCAAACAATCTCCAGTCCTCTACTCTTCCCTGACCCACCAACCTCCAGTCCCCTGCACTTTGCAGACTCACCAACCTCTAGTCCCCTACTATCCCCTAGGTCACCAACCTCCAGCACCTTCTCTCCCCTGTGACACCAACGTCCAGTCCCCTACTCTCCCCTGATTCATTGATCTCCAGTCCTCTACTCTCACATGACTCAGCAACCTCCAATCCCCTACTCTCCCCTGGGTCACCAACCTCCAGTCCCATAATCACCCCTGACTCACCAACCTCCAGGCCCTACTCTCCCATGACTCACCAACCTCCAGTCCCCTACAATCCCCTTGGTCAACAACCTCCAGTCCCCTTATCTCCCCTGACTCACCAACCTCCAGTCCCCTACTCTCCCCTGACCCACCAACCTCCGGGCGCCTACTCTCCTCGGACCCAGCAACATCCAGTCCACTACTCTCCCCTGACCCAACAACCTCCAGTCCCCTACTGTCCCCTGACTCACCAACCTCCAGTCCCCTACTATCCCCAGGGTAACCAACCTACAGTCCCCTACTAACCCCTGGGTCACCAACCTCCAGTCCCATAATCTCCCCTGACTCACCAACCTCCACTCCCCTACTCTCCCCTGCCTCACCAACCTCCAGTCCCCTACTCTCCCCTGACTCACCAACCTCCAGTCCCCTACAATCCCCTGGGTCACCAATCTCCAGTCACCTTATCTCCCCTGAAGCACCAACCTCAAGCCCCCTACTCTCCCCTGACCCACCAACATCCATTCCACTACTCACCCCTGACTCACAAACCTCCAGTCCCCTACTCTCCCCTGACCCACCAATTTCCAGACCCCTACTCTCCACTAACTGACCAACCTCCATTCCCTACTATCCCCTGACACAGAAACCTCCTGTCCCCTTCTCTCCCCTTGGTCACCAACCTCCATTCCCCTTCTCTCCCCTGACTCAACAACCTCCAGTCCCCTACTCTCCCCTGGGTCACCAACCACCAGTCCCCTACTCTCCCCTGACTCAACAACCTCCAGTCCCCTACTCTCCCCTGAGTCACAAATCTCCAGTCCCCTACTCTCCCCTGACTCACCAACCTCCAGTCCCCTACTCTCCCCTGAATCACCAACCTCCAGTCCCCTGCTCTCCCCTGACTCACCAATCTCAAGTCCTCTACTCTCCCCTGACTCACCAACATCCAGTCTCCGACTCTCCCCTGACTCACCAAACTCCAGTCCCCTCCTCTCCCCTGGGACACCAACCTCCAGTCCCCAACTCTCCCCTGACTCACTGATCTCCAATCCCCAACTCTCCCCAGACCCACCAAACTCCAGTCCCCTACTCTCCCCTGATTCACTGATCTCCATTCCTCTATTCTCACCTGACTCAACAACCTCCGGTCCCCCACTCTCCCCTGGGTCACCAACCTCCAGACCCCCACTCTCCCCTGACTCACCAACCTTCAGTCCCCTACTCTCCCATGACTCACCAACCTCCAGTTCCTTACTCTCCCCTGACTCACCAACCTCCTGTCCCCTATTCTCCCCTGACTCACCAATCACCAGTCCTCTACTTTCCACTGACCCACCAATCTCCAATCCCCTACCGTCCCCTGACTAACCAATCTCCAGTCCCCTACCCTCCCCTGATCCACCAACCTCCAGTCCCCTACTCTCCCCTGACTCACCAATCTCCAGTCCCCTACTCTCTCCTGACTGACCAATCTCCAGTCCCCTACTCTCCACTGACTCACCTATCTCCAGTCCCCTACTCTCTCCTGAACAACAAACCTCCAGTCCCCTTCTCTCCCCTGGGTCACCAACCTCCATTCCCCTTCTCTCCCCTGGCTCAACAACCTCCAGTCCCCTAATCTCCCCTGAATTACCAACCTCCAGTTCTCTACTCTCCCCTGACTCAACAACCTGCAGTCCCCTACTCTTCTCTGGCTCACCAATCCCCAGTCCCCTACTCTCCCCTGAGTCACCAACCTCCAGTCCCCTACTCTCCCCTGACTCACCAACCTCCAGTCCCCTGCTCTCCCCTGACTCACAATCTCAAGTCCACTGCTCTCCCCTGCCTCACCAACCTACAGTCCCCTACTCTCCCCTTACTCATCAAACTCCAGTCCCCTAATCTCCCCTGGGTCACCAACCTCC
Organism: Cetorhinus maximus; assembly: GCF_964194155.1. NCBI lineage: Eukaryota > Metazoa > Chordata > Chondrichthyes > Lamniformes > Cetorhinidae > Cetorhinus > Cetorhinus maximus. The sequence continues at coordinate 17,398 of NW_027596948.1, read as the reverse complement.
AGTCCCCTACTCTCCCCTGACTCACTGATCTCCAATCCCCTACTCTCCCCTGACCCACCAACCTCCAGTCCGCTACTCTCACCTCGGTCACCAACTTCCAGTCCCCTACTCTCCTCTGACTCACCAAACTCCAGTCCCCTACACTCTCCTGGCCAACCAATCTCCAGTCCCCTACTCTAACCTGACCCACCAACCTCCAGTCCCCTACACTCCCCACACTCACCAAACTCTAGTCCCCTACTATCCCCTTGGTCACCAACCTCCAGCACCTTCTCTCCCCTGTGACAACAATGTCCAGTCCCCTACTCTCCCCTGATTCATTGATCTCCAGTCCTCTACTCTCACCTGACTCAGCAACCTCCAATCCCCTACTCTCCCCTGGGTCACCAACATCCAGTCCCATAATCTCCCCTGACTCACCAACCTCCAGGCCCTACTCTCCCATGACTCACCAACCTCCAGTCCCCTACAATTCCCTGGGTCAACAACCTCCAGTCCCCTTATCTCCCCTGACTCACCAACCTCCAGTCCCCTACTCTCCCCTGACCCACCAACCTCCGGGCGCCTACTCTCCCCGGACCCAGCAACATCCAGTCCACTACTCTCCCCTGACTCACCAACCTCCAGTCCCCTACTCTCCCCTGTCCCACCAATTTGCAGTCCGCTACTCTCCTCTGTGACACCAACCTCCAGTCCCCTACTCTCCCCTGATTCATTGATCTCCAGTCCTCTACTCTCACCTGACTCAGCAACCTCCATTCCCCTACTCTCACCTGGGTCACCGACCTCCAGACCCCTACTTTCCCCTGACTCACCAACCTCCAGTCCCGTACTCTCCCATGACTCACCAATCTCCAGTTCCTAACTCTCCCCTGACTCACTAACCTCCAGTCCCCTACTCTCCCCTGACTCACCAACCTCCAGTCCCCTACTCTGCCCTGGGTCACCCACCTCCAGTCCCCTACTCTCCCCTGACTCACCAACCTCCAGTCCCCTACTATCCCTTGACCCACCAACCTCCAGTCCTCTACTCTCTCCTGACTCACCAAAATCCAGTCCACTACTCTCTCCTCGTTACCCAAACCTCCAGTCCCCGACTCTCCCTTGGGACAGCAACCTCCAGTCCCCTACTCTCCCCTGACTCATCAACCTCCAGTCCCCTACTCACCCCTGACCCACCAATCTCCAGGCCCCTACTCTCCCCTGACTCACTGACCTCCAGTCCGCTACTCTACCCTGACCGACCAATCTTCAGTCCCCTACTCTCCCCTGACTCACCAACCTCCAGTCCCCTACACTCCCCTGACCCACCAATCCCCAGTCCCCTACTCTCCCCTGACTCACCAATCTCCAGTCCCCTACTCTCCCCTGACTCACCAAACTCCAGTCCCATACTCTGCTCTGGGTCACCCACCTCAAGTCCCCTACTCTCCCCAGACTCACTGATCTCCAGTCCCCTATTCTGCCCTGAAGCAACAACCTCCAATCGCCTACTCTCCCCTCGGTCACCAACCTCGAGTCCCCTACTCTCCCCTGACTCAGCACCCTCCAGTCCCCTACTCTCCCCTGACCAACAAACCTCCAGTCCCCTACTCTCCCCTGACCCACCAACCTCCAGTCCCCTACTCTCCCCTGCCTCACCAACCTCCAGTCCCCTACTCTCCCCTGACTCACCAACCTCCAGTCCCCTACAATCCCCTGGGTCACCAACCTCCAGTCACCTTATCTCCCCTGAAGCACCAACCTCCAGTCCCCTACTCTCCCCTGACCCACCAACATCCAGGCGCCTACTCACCCCGGACCCACCAACATCCATTCCACTACTCACCCCTGACTCACAAACCTCCAGTCCCCTACTCTCCCCTGACCCACCAATTTCCAGACTCCTACTCTCCCCTGACTCACCAACCTCCATTACCTACTATCCCCTGACACAGAAACCTCCTGTCCCCTTCTCTCCCCTAGGTCACCAACCTCCATTCACCTTCTCTCCCCTGACTCAACAACCTCCAGTCCCCGACTCTCCCCTGACTCACCAACCTCCAGTCCCCTACTCTCCCCTGACTCAACAACCTCCAGTCGCCTACTCTCCCCTGAGTCATAAAATCTCCAGTCCCCTACTCTCCCCTGACTCACCAACCTCCAGTCCCCTACTCTCACCTGACTCAACAACCTCCAGTCCCCTACTCTCCCCTGGGTCACCAACCTCCAGTCCCCTACTCTCCACTTGGTCACGAACCTCCAGACCCCTACTCTCCCCCAACTCACCAATCTCCAGCCCCCTACTGTCCCCTGACTCACCAACCTCCAGTCCCCTATTCTCCCCTGACCCACCAACCTCCAGTCCCCTGCTCTCCCCTGACCCATCAACTTCCAGTCACCTACTCTCCCCTGACCCACTAACCTCCAGACCCCTACTCTCCCCTGACTCACCAACCTCCAGTCCCCTACTCTCCCCTGACTCACCAAACTCCAGTCCCCTACACACCCCTGGCCAACCAATCTCCAGTCCTCTACTCTTCCCTGACCCACCAACCTCCAATCCCCTGCGCTCCGCAGACTCACCAACCTCTAGTCCCCTACTATCCCCTTGGTCACCAACCTCCAGCACCATCTCTCCCCTGACACACCATCTCCAGTACCCTACTCTCCCCTGACTCACCGATCTCCATTTCCCTACTCTCCCCTGTGACACCAAACTCCAGTCCCCTACTCTCCCCTGATTCACTGATCTCCAGTCCTCTACTCTCACCTGACTCAGCAAACTCCAGTCCCCTATTCTCCCCTGACTCACCAATCTCCAGTCCCCTACTCTCCCCTGACCCACCAATCTCCAATCCCCTACCGTCCCCTGACCAACCAATCTCCAGTCCCCTACAATCTCCTGATCCACCAACCTCCAGTACCCTACTCTACCCTGACTCACGAATCTCCACTCCCCTACTCTCTCCTGACTTACCAATCTCCATTCCCCCACTCTCCATTGGGTCAACAACCTCCAGTCCCCTACTCTCCCCTGACTCACGAAACTAGAGTCCCGTACTCTCCCCTGACTCACTGATCCAGTCCCCTACTCTCCACTGACTCACCAACCTCCATTCCACTTCTCTCCACTGATTCACCAACCTCTAGTCCCCTACTCTCCCCTGACTCACCAACCTCCAGTCCCCTACTCTCCCCAGACTCACCAACTTCCAGTCCCCTACTCTCCCTTAACACACCAATCTCCAATCCCCTACTCTCCCCTGACTCACCAACATCCAGTCCCCTACTCTCCCCTGACTCACCTACATCCAGTCACCTACTCTCCCCTGTCTCACCAATCTCCAGTCCCCTACTCTCCCCTACCCACCAACCTCCAGTCCCCTACTCTCCCCTGGGTCACCAACCTCCAGTCCCCTACTCTCCCCTGGGTCACCAACCTCCATTCCCCTTCTCTCCCCTGACTCACCAATCTCCACTCCTCTACTCTCCCCTGACTCACCAACCTCCAGTCCCCTACTCTCCACTGACTCAACAACCTCCAGTCCCCTACCCTCCCCTGACTCACCAACCTCCAGTCCCCTACTCTCCCCTGACTCAACAACCTCCAGTCCCCTACTATCCCCGAGTCACCAATCTCCAGTCCCCTACTCTCCCCTGACTCACCAACCTCCAGTCCCCTACTCTCCCCTGACTCACCAACCTCCAGTCCCCTGCTCTCCCCTGACTCACCAATCTCAAGTCCTCTACTCTCCCCTGACTCACCAACCTCCAGTCCCCGATTCTCCCCTGACTCACCAAACTCCAGTCCCCTCCTCTCCCCTGGGACACCAACCTCCAGTCCCCAACTCTCCCCTGACTCACTGATCTCCAATCCCCAGCTCTCCCCTGACCCACGAACCTCCAGTCCCCTACTCTCCCCTCGGTCACCAACCTCCAGTCCCCTACTCTGCCCTGACTCACCAAACTCCAGTCCCCTACACACCACTGGCCAACCAATCTCCAGTCCTCTACTCTTCCCTGACCCACCAACCTCCACTCCCCTGCACTCCGCAGACTCACCAACCTCTAGTCCCCTACTATCCCCTTGGTCACCAACCTCCAGCACCATCTCTCCCCTGACACACCAACATCCAGTACCCTACTCTCCCCTGACTCACCAATCTCCAGTCCCCTACTCTCCCCTGATTCTCCAATCTCCAATCCCCTACCGTCCCCTGACTAACCAATCTCCAGTCCCCTACACTCTCCTGATCCACCAACCTCCAGTTCCCTACTCTACCCTGACTCACGAATCTCCAGTCCCCTACTCTCTCCTGACTCGCCAATCTCCATTCCCCTACTCTCCATTGGGTCATCAACCTCCAGTCCCCTACTCTCCCCTGACTCACGAAGCTAGAGTCCCGTACTCTCCCCTGAATCACTGATCCAGTCCCCTACTCTCCACTGACTCACCAACCTCCATTCCCCTTCTCTCCCCTGATTCACCAACCTCTAGTCCCCTACTCTCCCCTGACTCACCAAGCTCCAGTCCCCTACTCTCCCCTGACTCACCAACTTCCAGTCCCCTACTCTCCCTTAACACACCAATCTCCAATCCCCTACTCTCCCCTGACTCACCAACATCCAGTCCCCTACTCTCCACTGACTGACCTACATCCAGTCACCTACTCTCCCCTGTCTCACCAATCTCTAGGCCCCTACTCTCCCCTACCCACAAACCACCAGTCGCCTTCTCTCCCCTGGGTCACCAACCTCCATTCCCCTTCTCTCCCGTGACTCACCAACCTCCAGTCCCCTACTCTCCACTGACTTACCAACGTCCAGTCCCATACTCTCCCCTGACTCAACAACCTCCAGTCCCCTACTCTCCCCTGACTCACCAATCTCCAGTCCCCTCTTCTCCCCTGACTCACCAACCTCCAGTCCCCTACTCTCCCCTGACTCACAAACCTCCAGTCCCCTACTCTCCCCTGAATCACCATCCTCCAGTCCCCTACTCTCCCCTGACTCACCGATCTCCAGTCCCCTACTCTCCCCTTGCCCACTATATCTCCAGTCCCCCACTCTCCCCTGACCCACCATCCTCCAGTCCCCTACTCTCCCCTGACCCACCAATCTCCATTCCCCTACTCTCCCCTGACCCACCAATCTCCAGTACCCTACTCTCCCATGACTCACCAATCTCCAGTACCCTACTCTCCCCTGATCCAACAACCTCCAGTCCCCTACTCTCCCCTGACTCTCCAATCCCCAGTCCCCTACTCTCCCATGACTCACCAACCTCCATTCCACTACTCTCCCCTGACTCACCAACCTCCAGTCCCCTTCTCTCCCCTGACTTTCCAATCCCCAGTCCCCTACTCTCCCATGACTCACCAACCTCCATTCCACTACTCCCCCCTGACTCACCAACTCCAGTCCCCTACTCAGCCCTGACTCACCAACATCCAGTCACCTACTCTCCCCGCACCCACCAACCTCCAGTCCCCTACTCTCCCCTGACCCACCAACCGCCAGTCCCCTACTCTCCCCTGACTAACCAACTCCAGTCCCCTACTCGGCCCTGACTCACCAATCTCCAGTCACCTACTCTCCCTGGACCCCCCAACTTCCAGTCCCCTACTCTCCCCTTGGTCACCAACCTCCAGTCCGCTACTCTCCCCTGACTCAACAACCTCCAAACCCCAACTCTCCCCTGACTCACCAACCTCCAGTCCCCTACTCTGCCAAGACTCACCAACCTCCATTCCGCTACTCTCCCCTGGGACACCAACCTACAGTCCCTTACACTCCCCTGACTCACCAATCTCCAGGCCCCGACTCTCCCCTGACCCATCAAACTCAAGTACCCTACCCTCCCCGGACACATCAACCTCGAGTGTCCTACTCTCCACTGACTCACCGATCTCCAGTCCCCTACTCTCCCCTGGGTCACCAACCTCCATTCCCCTTCTCTCCCCTGACTCACCAATCTCCACTCCTCTACTCTCCCCTGACTCACCAACCTCCAGTCCCCTACTCTCCACTGACTCAACAACCTCCAGTCCCCTACCCTCCCCTGACTCACCAACCTCCAGTCCCCTACTCTCCCCTGACTCAACAACCTCCAGTCCCCTACTATCCCCGAGTCACCAATCTCCAGTCCCCTACTCTCCCCTGACTCACCAACCTCCAGTCCCCTACTCTCCCCTGACTCACCAACCTCCAGTCCCCTGCTCTCCCCTGACTCACCAATCTCAAGTCCTCTACTCTCCCCTGACTCACCAACCTCCAGTCCCCGATTCTCCCCTGACTCACCAAACTCCAGTCCCCTCCTCTCCCCTGGGACACCAACCTCCAGTCCCCAACTCTCCCCTGACTCACTGATCTCCAATCCCCAGCTCTCCCCTGACCCACGAACCTCCAGTCCCCTACTCTCCCCTCGGTCACCAACCTCCAGTCCCCTACTCTGCCCTGACTCACCAAACTCCAGTCCCCTACACACCACTGGCCAACCAATCTCCAGTCCTCTACTCTTCCCTGACCCACCAACCTCCACTCCCCTGCACTCCGCAGACTCACCAACCTCTAGTCCCCTACTATCCCCTTGGTCACCAACCTCCAGCACCATCTCTCCCCTGACACACCAACATCCAGTACCCTACTCTCCCCTGACTCACCAATCTCCAGTCCCCTACTCTCCCCTGATTCTCCAATCTCCAATCCCCTACCGTCCCCTGACTAACCAATCTCCAGTCCCCTACACTCTCCTGATCCACCAACCTCCAGTTCCCTACTCTACCCTGACTCACGAATCTCCAGTCCCCTACTCTCTCCTGACTCGCCAATCTCCATTCCCCTACTCTCCATTGGGTCATCAACCTCCAGTCCCCTACTCTCCCCTGACTCACGAAGCTAGAGTCCCGTACTCTCCCCTGAATCACTGATCCAGTCCCCTACTCTCCACTGACTCACCAACCTCCATTCCCCTTCTCTCCCCTGATTCACCAACCTCTAGTCCCCTACTCTCCCCTGACTCACCAAGCTCCAGTCCCCTACTCTCCCCTGACTCACCAACTTCCAGTCCCCTACTCTCCCTTAACACACCAATCTCCAATCCCCTACTCTCCCCTGACTCACCAACATCCAGTCCCCTACTCTCCACTGACTGACCTACATCCAGTCACCTACTCTCCCCTGTCTCACCAATCTCTAGGCCCCTACTCTCCCCTACCCACAAACCACCAGTCGCCTTCTCTCCCCTGGGTCACCAACCTCCATTCCCCTTCTCTCCCGTGACTCACCAACCTCCAGTCCCCTACTCTCCACTGACTTACCAACGTCCAGTCCCATACTCTCCCCTGACTCAACAACCTCCAGTCCCCTACTCTCCCCTGACTCACCAATCTCCAGTCCCCTCTTCTCCCCTGACTCACCAACCTCCAGTCCCCTACTCTCCCCTGACTCACAAACCTCCAGTCCCCTACTCTCCCCTGAATCACCATCCTCCAGTCCCCTACTCTCCCCTGACTCACCGATCTCCAGTCCCCTACTCTCCCCTTGCCCACTATATCTCCAGTCCCCCACTCTCCCCTGACCCACCATCCTCCAGTCCCCTACTCTCCCCTGACCCACCAATCTCCATTCCCCTACTCTCCCCTGACCCACCAATCTCCAGTACCCTACTCTCCCATGACTCACCAATCTCCAGTACCCTACTCTCCCCTGATCCAACAACCTCCAGTCCCCTACTCTCCCCTGACTCTCCAATCCCCAGTCCCCTACTCTCCCATGACTCACCAACCTCCATTCCACTACTCTCCCCTGACTCACCAACCTCCAGTCCCCTTCTCTCCCCTGACTTTCCAATCCCCAGTCCCCTACTCTCCCATGACTCACCAACCTCCATTCCACTACTCCCCCCTGACTCACCAACTCCAGTCCCCTACTCAGCCCTGACTCACCAACATCCAGTCACCTACTCTCCCCGCACCCACCAACCTCCAGTCCCCTACTCTCCCCTGACCCACCAACCGCCAGTCCCCTACTCTCCCCTGACTAACCAACTCCAGTCCCCTACTCGGCCCTGACTCACCAATCTCCAGTCACCTACTCTCCCTGGACCCCCCAACTTCCAGTCCCCTACTCTCCCCTTGGTCACCAACCTCCAGTCCGCTACTCTCCCCTGACTCAACAACCTCCAAACCCCAACTCTCCCCTGACTCACCAACCTCCAGTCCCCTACTCTGCCAAGACTCACCAACCTCCATTCCGCTACTCTCCCCTGGGACACCAACCTACAGTCCCTTACACTCCCCTGACTCACCAATCTCCAGGCCCCGACTCTCCCCTGACCCATCAAACTCAAGTACCCTACCCTCCCCGGACACATCAACCTCGAGTGTCCTACTCTCCACTGACTCACCGATCTCCAGTCCCCTACTCTCCCCTGGGTCATCAACCTCCAGTCCCATACTCTCCCCTGACTACTGATCTCCAGGCCCCTACTCTCCCCGACCCACCAAACTCCAGCCCCCTACTCTCCCCTGTGTCACCAACCTCCAGTCCTCTACTCTCCCCTGAGTCACCGATCTCCATTCCCCTACTCTCCCCTGACTTACAAACCTCCAGTCCCCTACTCTCCCCTGACTCACCAACCTCCAGTCCCCTACTCTCCCCTGACTCACCAAACTCCTCTCCCCTACTCTCCCCTGACTCACCAACCTCCAGTCCCCTACTCTCCCCTGGGTCACCAACCTCCAGTACCCTACTCTCCCCTGACTCAACAACCTCCAGTCCCCTACTCTCCCCTGACTCACCAACTTCCTGTCCCCTAATCTCCCCTGACCCACCAACCTCCAGTCACCTACTCTCCACTGACCCACCTACCTCCAGTCCCCTACTCTTCCTGGGTCACCAAACTCCAGTCCCCTACTCTCCCCTGACTCACCAATCTCCAGTCCCCTACTCTCCCCTTACCAACCAACCTCCAGTCACCTACTCTCCACTGACCCACCTACCTCCAGTCCCCTACTCTTCCTGGGTCACCAACCTCCAGTCCCCTACTCACCCCTGACTCACCAATCTCCAGTCCCCTACTCTCCCCTTACCAACCAACCTCCAGTCCTCTACTCTCCCCTGACCCACCAACCTCCAGTCCCCTACTCACCCCTTGGTCACCAATCTCCAGTCCCCTACTCACCCCTTGGTCAACAACCTCCAGTCCCCTACTCTCCCCTGACTCACCAACCTCCAGTCCCCTACTCTCCCATGAGTCACCAGTCTTCAGTCCCCTACTCGCCCCTGACCCACCAACCTCCAGTCGCCTAATCACCGCTGACCCACCAACCTCAAGTCCCATACTCTCCCCTGGGTCACCAACCTCCAGTCCCCTACCCTCCCCTTTGTCACGAACCTCCTGTCCCCTACTCTCCCCTGACCCATCAACTTCCAGTCCCCTACTCTCCCATGTCCCACTAACCTCCAGTCCCCTACTCTCACCTAGCCCACCAACCTCCAGTCCCCTACTCTCCCCTGATTCACCAACCTCCAGCCCCCTACTCTCCCCTGACTCACCGATCTCCAGTCCCCTACTCTCCCCTTGCCCACTATATCTCCAGTCCCCCACTCTCCCCTGACCCACCATCCTCCAGTCCCCTACTCTCCCCTGACCCACCAATCTACATTCCCCTACTCTCCCCTGACCCACCAATCTCCAGTACCCTACTCTCCCATGACTCACCAATCTCCAGTACCCTACTCTCCCCTGTTCCAACAACCTCCAGTCCCCTACTCTCCCCTGACCCACCAACCTCCGGGCGCCTACTCTCCTCGGACCCAGCAACATCCAGTCCACTACTCTCCCCTGACCCAACAACCTCCAGTCCCCTACTGTCCCCTGACTCACCAACCTCCAGTCCCCTACTATCCCCAGGGTAACCAACCTACAGTCCCCTACTAACCCCTGGGTCACCAACCTCCAGTCCCATAATCTCCCCTGACTCACCAACCTCCACTCCCCTACTCTCCCCTGCCTCACCAACCTCCAGTCCCCTACTCTCCCCTGACTCACCAACCTCCAGTCCCCTACAATCCCCTGGGTCACCAACCTCCAGTCACCTTATCTCCCCTGAAGCACCAACCTCAAGCCCCCTACTCTCCCCTGACCCACCAACATCCAGGCGCCTACTCACCCCGCACCCACCAACATCCATTCCACTACTCACCCCTGACTCACAAACCTCCAGTCCCCTACTCTCCCCTGACCCACCAATTTCCAGACCCCTACTCTCCACTAACTCACCAACCTCCATTCCCTACTATCCCCTGACACAGAAACCTCCTGTCCCCTTCTCTCCCCTAGGTCACCAACCTCCATTCCCCTTCTCTCCCCTGACTCAACAACCTCCAGTCCCCTACTCTCCCCTGGGTCACCAACCACCAGTCCCCTACTCTCCCCTGACTCAACAACCTCCAGTCCCCTACTCTCCCCTGAGTCACAAATCTCCAGTCCCCTACTCTCCCCCGACTCACCAACCTCCAGTCCCCTACTCTCCCCTGAATCACCAACCTCCAGTCCCCTGCTCTCCCCTGACTCACCAATCTCAAGTCCTCTACTCTCCCCTGACTCACCAACATCCAGTCCCCGACTCTACCCTGACTCACCAAACTCCAGTCCCCTCCTCTCCCCTGGGACACCAACCTCCAGTCCCCAACTCTCCCCTGACTCACTGATCTCCAATCCCCAACTCTCCCCAGACCCACCAAACTCCAGTCCCCTACTCTCCCCTCGGTCACCAACCTCCAGTCCCCTACTCTCCCCTGACTCACCAAACTCCAGTCCCCTACACACCCCTGGCCAACCAATCTCCAGTCCTCTACTCTTCCCTGACCCACCAACCTCCAGTCCCCTGCACTCCGCAGACTCACCAACCTCTTGTCCCCTACTATCCCCTTGGTCACCAACCTCCAGCACCATCTCTCCCCTGACACACCAACCTCCAGTCCCCTAATCTTCCCTGACTCACCGATCTCCATTCCCCTACTCTTCCCTGTGACACCAACCTCCAGTCCCCTACTCTCCCCTGATTCACTGATCTCCATTCCTCTACTCTCACCTGACTCAACAACCTCCGGTCCCCCACTCTCCCCTGGGTCACCAACCTCCAGACCCCCACTCTCCCCTGACTCACCAACCTTCAGTCCCCTACTCTCCCATGACTCACCAACCTCCAGTTCCTTACTCTCCCCTGACTCACCAACCTCCTGTCCCCTATTCTCCCCTGACTCACCAATCACCAGTCCTCTACTTTCCACTGACCCACCAATCTCCAATCCCCTACCGTCCCCTGACTAACCAATCTCCAGTCCCCTACCCTCCCCTGATCCACCAACCTCCAGTCCCCTACTCTCCCCTGACTCACCAATCTCCAGTCCCCTACTCTCTCCTGACTGACCAATCTCCAGTCCCCTACTCTCCACTGACTCACCTATCTCCAGTCCCCTACTCTCTCCTGAACAACAAACCTCCAGTCCCCTTCTCTCCCCTGGGTCACCAACCTCCAGTCCCCTAATCTCCCCTGAATTACCAACCTCCAGTTCTCTACTCTCCCCTGACTCAACAACCTGCAGTCCCCTACTCTTCTCTGGCTCACCAATCCCCAGTCCCCTACTCTCCCCTGAGTCACCAACCTCCAGTCCCCTACTCTCCCCTGACTCACCAACCTCCAGTCCCCTGCTCTCCCCTGACTCACAATCTCAAGTCCACTGCTCTCCCCTGCCTCACCAACCTACAGTCCCCTACTCTCCCCTTACTCATCAAACTCCAGTCCCCTAATCTCCCCTGGGTCACCAACCTCCAGTCCCCTACTCTCCCCTGACTCACTGATCTCCAATCCCCTACTCTCCCCTGACCCACCAACCTCCAGTCCGCTACTCTCACCTCGGTCACCAACTTCCAGTCCCCTACTCTCCTCTGACTCACCAAACTCCAGTCCCCTACACTCTCCTGGCCAACCAATCTCCAGTCCCCTACTCTAACCTGACCCACCAACCTCCAGTCCCCTACACTCCCCACACTCACCAAACTCTAGTCCCCTACTATCCCCTTGGTCACCAACCTCCAGCACCTTCTCTCCCCTGTGACAACAATGTCCAGTCCCCTACTCTCCCCTGATTCATTGATCTCCAGTCCTCTACTCTCACCTGACTCAGCAACCTCCAATCCCCTACTCTCCCCTGGGTCACCAACATCCAGTCCCATAATCTCCCCTGACTCACCAACCTCCAGGCCCTACTCTCCCATGACTCACCAACCTCCAGTCCCCTACAATTCCCTGGGTCAACAACCTCCAGTCCCCTTATCTCCCCTGACTCACCAACCTCCAGTCCCCTACTCTCCCCTGACCCACCAACCTCCGGGCGCCTACTCTCCCCGGACCCAGCAACATCCAGTCCACTACTCTCCCCTGACTCACCAACCTCCAGTCCCCTACTCTCCCCTGTCCCACCAATTTGCAGTCCGCTACTCTCCTCTGTGACACCAACCTCCAGTCCCCTACTCTCCCCTGATTCATTGATCTCCAGTCCTCTACTCTCACCTGACTCAGCAACCTCCATTCCCCTACTCTCACCTGGGTCACTGACCTCCAGACCCCTACTTTCCCCTGACTCACGAACCTCCAATCCCGTACTCTCCCCTGACTCACCAACCTCCAGTCCCCTACTCTCCCCTGACTCACCAACCTCCAGTCCCCTGCTCTCCCCTGACTCACCAATCTCAAGTCCTCTACTCTCCCCTGACTCACCAACCTCCAGTCCCCGATTCTCCCCTGACTCACCAAACTCCAGTCCCCTCCTCTCCCCTGGGACACCAACCTCCAGTCCCCAACTCTCCCCTGACTCACTGATCTCCAATCCCCAGCTCTCCCCTGACCCACGAACCTCCAGTCCCCTACTCTCCCCTGACCCACCAATCTCCAATCCCCTACCGTCCCCTGACCAACCAATCTCCAGTCCCCTACAATCTCCTGATCCACCAACCTCCAGTACCCTACTCTACCCTGACTCACGAATCTCCACTCCCCTACTCTCTCCTGACTTACCAATCTCCATTCCCCCACTCTCCATTGGGTCAACAACCTCCAGTCCCCTACTCTCCCCTGACTCACGAAACTAGAGTCCCGTACTCTCCCCTGACTCACTGATCCAGTCCCCTACTCTCCACTGACTCACCAACCTCCATTCCACTTCTCTCCACTGATTCACCAACCTCTAGTCCCCTACTCTCCCCTGACTCACCAACCTCCAGTCCCCTACTCTCCCCAGACTCACCAACTTCCAGTCCCCTACTCTCCCTTAACACACCAATCTCCAATCCCCTACTCTCCCCTGACTCACCAACATCCAGTCCCCTACTCTCCCCTGACTCACCTACATCCAGTCACCTACTCTCCCCTGTCTCACCAATCTCCAGTCCCCTACTCTCCCCTACCCACCAACCTCCAGTCCCCTACTCTCCCCTGGGTCACCAACCTCCAGTCCCCTACTCTCCCCTGGGTCACCAACCTCCATTCCCCTTCTCTCCCCTGACTCACCAATCTCCACTCCTCTACTCTCCCCTGACTCACCAACCTCCAGTCCCCTACTCTCCACTGACTCAACAACCTCCAGTCCCCTACCCTCCCCTGACTCACCAACCTCCAGTCCCCTACTCTCCCCTGACTCAACAACCTCCAGTCCCCTACTATCCCCGAGTCACCAATCTCCAGTCCCCTACTCTCCCCTGACTCACCAACCTCCAGTCCCCTACTCTCCCCTGACTCACCAACCTCCAGTCCCCTGCTCTCCCCTGACTCACCAATCTCAAGTCCTCTACTCTCCCCTGACTCACCAACCTCCAGTCCCCGATTCTCCCCTGACTCACCAAACTCCAGTCCCCTCCTCTCCCCTGGGACACCAACCTCCAGTCCCCAACTCTCCCCTGACTCACTGATCTCCAATCCCCAGCTCTCCCCTGACCCACGAACCTCCAGTCCCCTACTCTCCCCTCGGTCACCAACCTCCAGTCCCCTACTCTGCCCTGACTCACCAAACTCCAGTCCCCTACACACCACTGGCCAACCAATCTCCAGTCCTCTACTCTTCCCTGACCCACCAACCTCCACTCCCCTGCACTCCGCAGACTCACCAACCTCTAGTCCCCTACTATCCCCTTGGTCACCAACCTCCAGCACCATCTCTCCCCTGACACACCAACATCCAGTACCCTACTCTCCCCTGACTCACCAATCTCCAGTCCCCTACTCTCCCCTGATTCTCCAATCTCCAATCCCCTACCGTCCCCTGACTAACCAATCTCCAGTCCCCTACACTCTCCTGATCCACCAACCTCCAGTTCCCTACTCTACCCTGACTCACGAATCTCCAGTCCCCTACTCTCTCCTGACTCGCCAATCTCCATTCCCCTACTCTCCATTGGGTCATCAACCTCCAGTCCCCTACTCTCCCCTGACTCACGAAGCTAGAGTCCCGTACTCTCCCCTGAATCACTGATCCAGTCCCCTACTCTCCACTGACTCACCAACCTCCATTCCCCTTCTCTCCCCTGATTCACCAACCTCTAGTCCCCTACTCTCCCCTGACTCACCAAGCTCCAGTCCCCTACTCTCCCCTGACTCACCAACTTCCAGTCCCCTACTCTCCCTTAACACACCAATCTCCAATCCCCTACTCTCCCCTGACTCACCAACATCCAGTCCCCTACTCTCCACTGACTCACCTACATCCAGTCACCTACTCTCCCCTGTCTCACCAATCTCCAGGCCCCTACTCTCCCCTACCCACAAACCACCAGTCGCCTTCTCTCCCCTGGGTCACCAACCTCCATTCCCCTTCTCTCCCGTGACTCACCAACCTCCAGTCCCCTACTCTCCACTGACTTACCAACGTCCAGTCCCATACTCTCCCCTGACTCAACAACCTCCAGTCCCCTACTCTCCCCTGACTCACCAATCTCCAGTCCCCTCTTCTCCCCTGACTCACCAACCTCCAGTCCCCTACTCTCCCCTGACTCACAAACCTCCAGTCCCCTACTCTCCCCTGAATCACCATCCTCCAGTCCCCTACTCTCCCCTGACTCACCGATCTCCAGTCCCCTACTCTCCCCTTGCCCACTATATCTCCAGTCCCCCACTCTCCCCTGACCCACCATCCTCCAGTCCCCTACTCTCCCCTGACCCACCAATCTCCATTCCCCTACTCTCCCCTGACCCACCAATCTCCAGTACCCTACTCTCCCATGACTCACCAATCTCCAGTACCCTACTCTCCCCTGATCCAACAACCTCCAGTCCCCTACTCTCCCCTGACTCTCCAATCCCCAGTCCCCTACTCTCCCATGACTCACCAACCTCCATTCCACTACTCTCCCCTGACTCACCAACCTCCAGTCCCCTTCTCTCCCCTGACTTTCCAATCCCCAGTCCCCTACTCTCCCATGACTCACCAACCTCCATTCCACTACTCCCCCCTGACTCACCAACTCCAGTCCCCTACTCAGCCCTGACTCACCAACATCCAGTCACCTACTCTCCCCGCACCCACCAACCTCCAGTCCCCTACTCTCCCCTGACCCACCAACCGCCAGTCCCCTACTCTCCCCTGACTAACCAACTCCAGTCCCCTACTCGGCCCTGACTCACCAATCTCCAGTCACCTACTCTCCCTGGACCCCCCAACTTCCAGTCCCCTACTCTCCCCTTGGTCACCAACCTCCAGTCCGCTACTCTCCCCTGACTCAACAACCTCCAAACCCCAACTCTCCCCTGACTCACCAACCTCCAGTCCCCTACTCTGCCAAGACTCACCAACCTCCATTCCGCTACTCTCCCCTGGGACACCAACCTACAGTCCCTTACACTCCCCTGACTCACCAATCTCCAGGCCCCGACTCTCCCCTGACCCATCAAACTCAAGTACCCTACCCTCCCCGGACACATCAACCTCGAGTGTCCTACTCTCCACTGACTCACCGATCTCCAGTCCCCTACTCTCCCCTGGGTCATCAACCTCCAGTCCCATACTCTCCCCTGACTACTGATCTCCAGGCCCCTACTCTCCCCGACCCACCAAACTCCAGCCCCCTACTCTCCCCTGTGTCACCAACCTCCAGTCCTCTACTCTCCCCTGAGTCACCGATCTCCATTCCCCTACTCTCCCCTGACTTACAAACCTCCAGTCCCCTACTCTCCCCTGACTCACCAACCTCCAGTCCCCTACTCTCCCCTGACTCACCAAACTCCTCTCCCCTACTCTCCCCTGACTCACCAACCTCCAGTCCCCTACTCTCCCCTGGGTCACCAACCTCCAGTACCCTACTCTCCCCTGACTCAACAACCTCCAGTCCCCTACTCTCCCCTGACTCACCAACTTCCTGTCCCCTAATCTCCCCTGACCCACCAACCTCCAGTCACCTACTCTCCACTGACCCACCTACCTCCAGTCCCCTACTCTTCCTGGGTCACCAAACTCCAGTCCCCTACTCTCCCCTGACTCACCAATCTCCAGTCCCCTACTCTCCCCTTACCAACCAACCTCCAGTCACCTACTCTCCACTGACCCACCTACCTCCAGTCCCCTACTCTTCCTGGGTCACCAACCTCCAGTCCCCTACTCACCCCTGACTCACCAATCTCCAGTCCCCTACTCTCCCCTTACCAACCAACCTCCAGTCCTCTACTCTCCCCTGACCCACCAACCTCCAGTCCCCTACTCACCCCTTGGTCACCAATCTCCAGTCCCCTACTCACCCCTTGGTCAACAACCTCCAGTCCCCTACTCTCCCCTGACTCACCAACCTCCAGTCCCCTACTCTCCCATGAGTCACCAGTCTTCAGTCCCCTACTCGCCCCTGACCCACCAACCTCCAGTCGCCTAATCACCGCTGACCCACCAACCTCAAGTCCCATACTCTCCCCTGGGTCACCAACCTCCAGTCCCCTACCCTCCCCTTTGTCACGAACCTCCTGTCCCCTACTCTCCCCTGACCCATCAACTTCCAGTCCCCTACTCTCCCATGTCCCACTAACCTCCAGTCCCCTACTCTCACCTAGCCCACCAACCTCCAGTCCCCTACTCTCCCCTGATTCACCAACCTCCAGCCCCCTACTCTCCCCTGACTCACCGATCTCCAGTCCCCTACTCTCCCCTTGCCCACTATATCTCCAGTCCCCCACTCTCCCCTGACCCACCATCCTCCAGTCCCCTACTCTCCCCTGACCCACCAATCTACATTCCCCTACTCTCCCCTGACCCACCAATCTCCAGTACCCTACTCTCCCATGACTCACCAATCTCCAGTACCCTACTCTCCCCTGTTCCAACAACCTCCAGTCCCCTACTCTCCCCTGACCCACCAACCTCCGGGCGCCTACTC
>NW_027596947.1:0-123000 GCF_964194155.1 Cetorhinus maximus | reverse complement strand
TGAATTTGTTGGCGTTTTACAATGTTGAGGTTAATGTTGAAATTTTTGGTAATTTTCAATATTGATGTTGTTGAATTTGTTGGTGATTTTGAATGTTGAGGTTGTTGTTGAATTTGTTGATGTCTTTCAATATTTAGCTTGTTGTTGAATTTTTTTGTGTTTTTCATTGTTGAGGTTGTAGTTGAATTTGTTGGTGTTATCAATGTTTTTTTTTGAACTTTTTCTCTTCTTTTAAAATTTGAGGTTGTTGTTGAATTTGTTGGCGTTTTTCAATGTTGAGGTTGTTGTTGAATTTGTCGGTGTTATCAATCTTTTTTTGTTGAAGTTGTTTGTATGTTTAAAAGCTTAGTTTGCTGTTGAATTGGGTGGCGTTTTTCAATGTTGAGGTTTTTGTTGAATTTGTTGTTAATTTTCATTATTGATGCTGTTGTTGAATTTATTTTTTGAACTTTTTTGTATTTTTCAACGTTGAGGTTGTTGTTGAATTTGTTGGTGTTATCAATGTTATTTTTTGAACTTTTTTGTATTTTTCAATGTTGCGGTTGTTTATTTTCTGGTGTTATTCATTTTTGAGGTTGTTGAAGTTGTTGATGTTTTTCAATGTTGAGGTTGTTGTTGAATTTGTTGGTGTTTTTCATTGTTGAGTTTGTTGTTGAATTTGTTGGTGTTTTTCAATGTTGCGGTTGTTGTTGAATTTTTTGGTGTTTTTTATTCTTGATTTTGTTGTTGAATTTGTTGGTGATTTTCAATATTGAAGTTGTTGAATTTGTTGGGTGATTTTCAATGTTGAGGTTGTAGTTGAATTTCTTGGTGTTTTTCAATGTTGCGGTTGTTGTTGAATTTTTTGGTGTTTTTTATTCTTGATTTTGTTGTTGAATTTGTTGGTGATTTTCAATATTGAAGTTGTTGAATTTGTTGGGTGATTTTCAATGTTGAGGTTGTAGTTGAATTTCTTGGTGTCTTTCAATATTGAGGTTGTTGTTGAATTTGCTGGTGTTTTTCAATGTTGATGTTGAATTTGTTGGTGACTTTCAGTATTGTGGTTTTTGTTGAATTTGTTGGCGCTTTTCAATGTTGAGGTTATTGTGGAATTTCTTGGTGTTATCAATGTTTTTTTTGAACTTTTTCTCTTCTTTTAAAAGTTGAGGTTGTTGTTGAATTTGTTGCTGTTTTTCAATGTTGAGGTTGTTGTTGAATTTGTTGGTTATTTCCAATATTGAGTTTTTTGTTGAAATTGTTGGTGTTATCAAACCTTTTTTGTTGAAGTTGTTTGCATTTTAAAAGCTAAGTTGTTGTGGATTTGGGTGGCGTTTTTCAATGTTGAGGTTGTTGTTGAATTTGTTTTTGATTATCAGTATGAGGTTGTTAAATTTGTTGGTGTTATCATTGATATTTTTTGAAATTCTTTGCATTATGCAATGTTGAGGTTGATGTTGAATTTGTAGTTCTTTTTCAATGTTGATGTTGTTGTTGAATTTGTTGGTGATTTCCTATATTGTGGTTGTTGTTGAATTTGTTGGTGTTATCAATGTTATTTTTTGGACTTTTTTGTATTTTTCAATGTTGAGATTGTAGAATTTGTTCTTATTTTTCAATGTTGAGGTTGTTGTTGAATATGTTGCTATTATCAATGTTATTTTTTGAACTTTTTGTAATTTTCAATTTTGAGGTTCTGGTTGAATTTGTTGGTGTTTTTCAATGTTGAGGTTGTTGTTGCATATTTTGGTGTTTTTAATTGTTGAGGTTGTTGTTTAATATGTTGGTGATTTTCAATGATGAGGTTGTTGAATTTATTGGTTCTTTTCATTGTTGAGGTTGTTGTTGAATTTCTTGGTGTCTTTCAATATTGAGGTTGTTGTTGAATTTGCTGGTGTTTTTCAATGTTGATGTTGTTTTTGAATTTGTTGGTGACTTTCAATATTGAGGTTGTTGTTGAATTTGTTGGTGTTTTGCAATGTTGAGGTTGTTGTTGAATTTGGTGCTGTTATCAATGTTTTTTTTGAACTTTTTCTCTTCTTTTAAAAGTTGAGGTTGTTGTTGAATTTGTTGGTGTTTTTCAATGTTGAGGTTGTTGTTGAATTTTTTGGTGATTTTCAATATGGATGTTGTTGAATTTGTTGGTGATTTTGAATGTTGAGGTTGTTGTTGAAATTGTTGGTGCATTTCAATGTTGAGGTTGTTGTTGAATTTGTTGGTTATTTCCAATATTGAGTTTATTGTTGAAATTGTTGGTGTTATCAATCTTTTTTTGTTGAAGTGGTTTGGATTTTAAAAGCTTAGTTTGTTGTTGATTTGGGTGGCGTTTTTCAATGTTGTGGTTGTGGTTGTATTTGCTGGTGTTTTTCAATGTTGCAGTAGTTGTTGAATTTTTCGGTGTTTTTAATTGTTGATTTTGTTGTTGAATTTGTTGGTGACCTTCAATATTGAAGTTGTTGAATTTGTTGGGTGATGATCAATGTTGAGGTTGTTGTTGAATTTGTTGGTGTCTTTCAATATTGAGGTTGTTGTTGAATTTGCTGGTGTTTTTCAATGTTGATGTTGTTTTTGAATTTGTTGGTGACTTTCAATATTGAGGTTGTTGTTGAATTTGTTGGTGTTTTTCAATGTTGAGGTTGTTGTTGAATTTGGTGGTGTTATCAATGTTTTTTTTGAACTTTTTCTCTTCTTTTAAAAGTTGAGGTTGTTGTTGAATTTGTTGGTGTTTTTCAATGTTGAGGTTGTTGTTGAACTTTTTGGTAATTTTCAATATGGATGTTGTTGAATTTGTTGGTGATTTTGAATTTTGAGGTTGTTGTTGAAATTGTTGGTGCATTTCAATGTTGAGGTTGTTGTTGAATTTGTTGGTTATTTCCAATATTGAGTTTTTTGTTGAAATTGTTGGTGTTATCAATCTTTTTTTGTTGAAGTTGTTTGGATTTTAAAAGCTTAGTTTGTTGTTGATTTGGGTGGCGTTTATCAATGTTGAGGTTGTTGTTGAATTTGTTTTTGATAATCAATATTGAGGTGGTTAAATTTGTTGGTGTTATCATTGATATTTTTTGAACTTCTTTGCATTATGCAATGTTGAGGTTGATGTTGAATTTGTAGATCTTTTTCAATGTTGATGTTGTTGTTGAGTATGTTGGTGATTACCAATATTGTGGTTGTTGTTGAATTTGTTGGTGTTATCCATGTTATTTTTTGGTCTTTTTTGTATTTTTCAATGTTGAGGTTGTTGAATTTGTTCTTATTTTTCAATGTTGAGGTTGTTGTTGAATTTGTAGGTTTTTTTCAATGTTGAAGTTGTTGTTGAATTTGTTGGTGTTTTTCAATGTTGAGGTTGTTGTTGAATTTGTTGCTGTTATCAATCTTTTTTTTGTTGAAGTTGTTTGTATTTTTAAAAGCTGAGTTTGTTGTTGAATTGGTTGGCGTTTTTCAATTTTGAGGTTGTTGTTGAATTTGTTGGTGATTTCAATATTTAGGTTGATGTTGAATTTGTAGGTGTTTTTCAATGTTGAGTTTGTCTTTGAATTTGTTGGTGTTTTTCAATGTTGAGCTTGTTGTTGAATTTGTTGTTGTTTTTCAATGTTGAGGTTGTTGTTGAATTTGTTGGTGTTTTTCAATGTTGAGGTTGTTGTTGAATTTGTTGGTTATTTCCAATATTGAGTTTTTTGTTGAAATTGTTGGTGTTATCAATCTTTTTTTGTTGAAGTTGTTTTTATTTTTAAAAGCTAAGTTTGTTGTTGATTTGGGTGGCGTTTTTCAATGTTGTGGTTGTGGTTGTATTTGTTGGTGTTTTTCAATGTTGCAGTAGTTGTTGAATTTTTCGGTGTTTTTAATTGTTGATTTTGTTGTTGAATTTGTTGGTGACCTTCAATATTGAAGTTGTTGAATTTGTTGGGTGATTATCAATGTTGAGGTTGTTGTTGAATTTGTTGGTGTCTTTCAATATTGAGGTTGTTGTTGAATTTGCTGGTGTTTTTCAATGTTGATGTTGTTTTTGAATTTGTTGGTGACTTTCAATATTGAGGTTGTTGTTGAATTTATTGGAGTTTTTCAATGCTGAGGTTGTTGTTGAATTTGGTGGTATTATCAATGTTTTTTCTGAACTTTTTATCTTCTTTTAAAAGTTGAGGTTGTTGATGAATTTGTTGGTGTTTTTCAATGTTGAGGTTGTTGTTGAATTTGTTGGTTATTATCAATATTGAGTTTGATGTTGAATTTGTTGGCGTTTTACAATGTTGAGGTTAATGTTGAAATTTTTGGTAATTTTCAATATTGATGTTGTTGAATTTGTTGGTGATTTTGAATGTTGAGGTTGTTGTTGAATTTGTTGATGTCTTTCAATATTTAGCTTGTTGTTGAATTTTTTTGTGTTTTTCATTGTTGAGGTTGTAGTTGAATTTGTTGGTGTTATCAATGTTTTTTTTTGAACTTTTTCTCTTCTTTTAAAATTTGAGGTTGTTGTTGAATTTGTTGGTGTTTTTCAATGTTGAGGTTGTTGTTGAATTTGTCGGTGTTATCAATCTTTTTTTGTTGAAGTTGTTTGTATGTTTAAAAGCTTAGTTTGCTGTTGAATTGGGTGGCGTTTTTCAATGTTGAGGTTTTTGTTGAATTTGTTGTTAATTTTCATTATTGATGCTGTTGTTGAATTTATTTTTTGAACTTTTTTGTATTTTTCAACGTTGAGGTTGTTTATTTTTCTGGTGTTATTCATTTTTGAGGTTGTTGAAGTTGTTGATGTTTTTCAATGTTGAGGTTGTTGTTGAATTTGTTGGTGTTTTTCATTGTTGAGTTTGTTGTTGAATTTGTTGGTGTTTTTCAATGTTGCGGTTGTTGTTGAATTTTTTGGTGTTTTTTATTCTTGATTTTGTTGTTGAATTTGTTGGTGATTTTCAATATTGAAGTTGTTGAATTTGTTGGGTGATTTTCAATGTTGAGGTTGTAGTTGAATTTCTTGGTGTCTTTCAATATTGAGGTTGTTGTTGAATTTGCTGGTGTTTTTCAATGTTGATGTTGAATTTGTTGGTGACTTTCAGTATTGTGGTTTTTGTTGAATTTGTTGGCGCTTTTCAATGTTGAGGTTATTGTGGAATTTCTTGGTGTTATCAATGTTTTTTTTGAACTTTTTCTCTTCTTTTAAAAGTTGAGGTTGTTGTTGAATTTGTTGCTGTTTTTCAATGTTGAGGTTGTTGTTGAATTTGTTGGTTATTTCCAATATTGAGTTTTTTGTTGAAATTGTTGGTGTTATCAAACCTTTTTTGTTGAAGTTGTTTGCATTTTAAAAGCTAAGTTGTTGTGGATTTGGGTGGCGTTTTTCAATGTTGAGGTTGTTGTTGAATTTGTTTTTGATTATCAGTATGAGGTTGTTAAATTTGTTGGTGTTATCATTGATATTTTTTGAAATTCTTTGCATTATGCAATGTTGAGGTTGATGTTGAATTTGTAGTTCTTTTTCAATGTTGATGTTGTTGTTGAATTTGTTGGTGATTTCCTATATTGTGGTTGTTGTTGAATTTGTTGGTGTTATCAATGTTATTTTTTGGACTTTTTTGTATTTTTCAATGTTGAGATTGTAGAATTTGTTCTTATTTTTCAATGTTGAGGTTGTTGTTGAATATGTTGCTATTATCAATGTTATTTTTTGAACTTTTTGTAATTTTCAATTTTGAGGTTCTGGTTGAATTTGTTGGTGTTTTTCAATGTTGAGGTTGTTGTTGCATATTTTGGTGTTTTTAATTGTTGAGGTTGTTGTTTAATATGTTGGTGATTTTCAATGATGAGGTTGTTGAATTTATTGGTTCTTTTCATTGTTGAGGTTGTTGTTGAATTTCTTGGTGTCTTTTAATATTGAGGTTGTTGTTGAATTTGCTGGTGTTTTTCAATGTTGATGTTGTTTTTGAATTTGTTGGTGACTTTCAATATTGAGGTTGTTGTTGAATTTGTTGGTGTTTTTCAATGTTGAGGTTGTTGTAGAATTTGGTGCTGTTATCAATGTTTTTTTTGAACTTTTTCTCTTCTTTTAAAAGTTGAGGTTGTTGTTGAATTTGTTGGTGTTTTTCAATGTTGAGGTTGTTGTTGAATTTTTTGGTGATTTTCAATATGGATGTTGTTGAATTTGTTGGTGATTTTGAATGTTGAGGTTGTTGTTGAAATTGTTGGTGCATTTCAATGTTGAGGTTGTTGTTGAATTTGTTGGTTATTTCCAATATTGAGTTTTTTGTTGCAATTGTTGGTGTTATCAATCTATTTTTGTTGAAGTTGTTTGGATTTTAAAAGCTTAGTTTGTTGTTGATTTGGGTGGCGTTTTTCAATGTTGTGGTTGTGGTTGTATTTGTTGGTGTTTTTCAATGTTGCAGTAGTTGTTGAATTTTTCGGTGTTTTTAATTGTTGATTTTGTTGTTGAATTTGTTGGTGACCTTCAATATTGAAGTTGTTGAATTTGTTGGGTGATTATCAATGTTGAGGTTGTTGTTGAATTTGTTGGTGTCTTTCAATATTGAGGTTGTTGTTGAATTTGCTGGTGTTTTTCAATGTTGATGTTGTTTTTGAATTTGTTGGTGACTTTCAATATTGAGGTTGTTGTTGAATTTGTTGGTGTTTTTCAATGTTGAGGTTGTTGTTGAATTTGGTGGCGTTATCAATGTTTTTTTTGAACTTTTTCTCTTCTTTTAAAAGTTGAGGTTGTTGTTGAATTTGTTGGTGTTTTTCAATGTTGAGGTTGTTGTTGAATTTTTTGGTAATTTTCAATATGAATGTTGTTGAATTTGTTGGTGATTTTGAATGTTGAGGTTGTTGTTGAAATTGTTGGTGCATTTCAATGTTGAGGTTGTTGTTGAATTTGTTGGTTATTTCCAATATTGAGTTTTTTGTTGAAATTGTTGGTGTTATCAATCTTTTTTTGTTGAAGTTGTTTGGATTTTAAAAGCTTAGTTTGTTGTTGATTTGGGTGGCGTTTATCAATGTTGAGGTTGTTGTTGAATTTGTTTTTGATAATCAATATTGAGGTGGTTAAATTTGTTGGTGTTATCATTGATATTTTTTGAACTTCTTTGCATTATGCAATGTTGAGGTTGATGTTGAATTTGTAGATCTTTTTCAATGTTGATGTTGTTGTTGAGTATGTTGGTGATTACCAATATTGTGGTTGTTGTTGAATTTGTTGGTGTTATCCATGTTATTTTTTGGTCTTTTTTGTATTTTTCAATGTTGAGGTTGTTGAATTTGTTCTTATTTTTCAATGTTGAGGTTGTTGTTGAATTTGTAGGTTTTTTTCAATGTTGAGGTTGTTGTTGAATTTGTTGGTGTTTTTCAATGTTGAGGTTGTTGTTGAATTTGTTGCTGTTATCAATCTTTTTTTTGTTGAAGTTGTTTGTATTTTTAAAAGCTGAGTTTGTTGTTGAATTGGTTGGCGTTTTTCAATTTTGAGGTTGTTGTTGAATTTGTTGGTGATTTCAATATTTAGGTTGATGTTGAATTTGTAGGTGTTTTTCAATGTTGAGTTTGTCTTTGAATTTGTTGGTGTTTTTCAATGTTGAGCTTGTTGTTGAATTTGTTGTTGTTTTTCAATGTTGAGGTTGTTGTTGAATTTGTTGGTGTTTTTCAATGTTGAGGTTGTTGTTGAATTTGTTGGTTATTTCCAATATTGAGTTTTTTGTTGAAATTGTTGGTGTTATCAATCTTTTTTTGTTGAAGTTGTTTTTATTTTTAAAAGCTAAGTTTGTTGTTGATTTGGGTGGCGTTTTTCAATGTTGTGGTTGTGGTTGTATTTGTTGGTGTTTTTCAATGTTGCAGTAGTTGTTGAATTTTTCGGTGTTTTTAATTGTTGATTTTGTTGTTGAATTTGTTGGTGACCTTCAATATTGAAGTTGTTGAATTTGTTGGGTGATTATCAATGTTGAGGTTGTTGTTGAATTTGTTGGTGTCTTTCAATCTTGAGGTTGTTGTTGAATTTGCTGGTGTTTTTCAATGTTGATGTTGTTTTTGAATTTGTTGGTGACTTTCAATATTGAGGTTGTTGTTGAATTTATTGGAGTTTTTCAATGTTGAGGTTGTTGTTGAATTTGGTGGTATTATCAATGTTTTTTCTGAACTTTTTATCTTCTTTTAAAAGTTGAGGTTGTTGATGAATTTGTTGGTGTTTTTCAATGTTGAGGTTGTTGTTGAATTTGTTGGTTATTATCAATATTGAGTTTGATGTTGAATTTGTTGGCGTTTTACAATGTTGAGGTTAATGTTGAAATTTTTGGTAATTTTCAATATTGATGTTGTTGAATTTGTTGGTGATTTTGAATGTTGAGGTTGTTGTTGAATTTGTTGATGTCTTTCAATATTTAGCTTGTTGTTGAATTTTTTTGTGTTTTTCATTGTTGAGGTTGTAGTTGAATTTGTTGGTGTTATCAATGTTTTTTTTTGAACTTTTTCTCTTCTTTTAAAATTTGAGGTTGTTGTTGAATTTGTTGGTGTTTTTCAATGTTGAGGTTGTTGTTGAATTTGTCGGTGTTATCAATCTTTTTTTGTTGAAGTTGTTTGTATGTTTAAAAGCTTAGTTTGCTGTTGAATTGGGTGGCGTTTTTCAATGTTGAGGTTGTTGTTGAATTTGTTGTTAATTTTCATTATTGATGCTGTTGTTGAATTTATTTTTTGAACTTTTTTGTATTTTTCAACGTTGAGGTTGTTGTTGAATTTGTTGGTGTTATCAATGTTATTTTTTGAACTTTTTTGTATTTTTCAATGTTGCAGTTGTTTATTTTTCTGGTGTTATTCATTTTTGAGGTTGTTGAAGTTGTTGATGTTTTTCAATGTTGAGGTTGTTGTTGAATTTGTTGGTGTTTTTCATTGTTGAGTTTGTTGTTGAATTTGTTGGTGTTTTTCAATGTTGCGGTTGTTGTTGAATTTTTTGGTGTTTTTTATTCTTGATTTTGTTGTTGAATTTGTTGGTGATTTTCAATATTGAAGTTGTTGAATTTGTTGGGTGATTTTCAATGTTGAGGTTGTAGTTGAATTTCTTGGTGTCTTTCAATATTGAGGTTGTTGTTGAATTTGCTGGTGTTTTTCAATGTTGATGTTGAATTTGTTGGTGACTTTCAGTATTGTGGTTTTTGTTGAATTTGTTGGCGCTTTTCAATGTTGAGGTTATTGTGGAATTTCTTGGTGTTATCAATGTTTTTTTTGAACTTTTTCTCTTCTTTTAAAAGTTGAGGTTGTTGTTGAATTTGTTGCTGTTTTTCAATGTTGAGGTTGTTGTTGAATTTGTTGGTTATTTCCAATATTGAGTTTTTTGTTGAAATTGTTGGTGTTATCAAACCTTTTTTGTTGAAGTTGTTTGCATTTTAAAAGCTAAGTTGTTGTGGATTTGGGTGGCGTTTTTCAATGTTGAGGTTGTTGTTGAATTTGTTTTTGATTATCAGTATGAGGTTGTTAAATTTGTTGGTGTTATCAT
Organism: Cetorhinus maximus; assembly: GCF_964194155.1. Taxonomy (NCBI): domain Eukaryota; kingdom Metazoa; phylum Chordata; class Chondrichthyes; order Lamniformes; family Cetorhinidae; genus Cetorhinus; species Cetorhinus maximus. Next base: position 113,579 of record NW_027596947.1, on the reverse strand, counting down.
TGATATTTTTTGAAATTCTTTGCATTATGCAATGTTGAGGTTGATGTTGAATTTGTAGTTCTTTTTCAATGTTGATGTTGTTGTTGAATTTGTTGGTGATTTCCTATATTGTGGTTGTTGTTGAATTTGTTGGTGTTATCAATGTTATTTTTTGGACTTTTTTGTATTTTTCAATGTTGAGATTGTAGAATTTGTTCTTATTTTTCAATGTTGAGGTTGTTGTTGAATATGTTGCTATTATCAATGTTATTTTTTGAACTTTTTGTAATTTTCAATTTTGAGGTTCTGGTTGAATTTGTTGGTGTTTTTCAATGTTGAGGTTGTTGTTGCATATTTTGGTGTTTTTAATTGTTGAGGTTGTTGTTTAATATGTTGGTGATTTTCAATGATGAGGTTGTTGAATTTATTGGTTCTTTTCATTGTTGAGGTTGTTGTTGAATTTCTTGGTGTCTTTCAATATTGAGGTTGTTGTTGAATTTGCTGGTGTTTTTCAATGTTGATGTTGTTTTTGAATTTGTTGGTGACTTTCAATATTGAGGTTGTTGTTGAATTTGTTGGTTATTTCCAATATTGAGTTTTTTGTTGAAATTGTTGGTGTTATCAAACCTTTTTTGTTGAAGTTGTTTGCATTTTAAAAGCTAAGTTGTTGTGGATTTGGGTGGCGTTTTTCAATGTTGAGGTTGTTGTTGAATTTGTTTTTGATTATCAGTATGAGGTTGTTAAATTTGTTGGTGTTATCATTGATATTTTTTGAAATTCTTTGCATTATGCAATGTTGAGGTTGATGTTGAATTTGTAGTTCTTTTTCAATGTTGATGTTGTTGTTGAATTTGTTGGTGATTTCCTATATTGTGGTTGTTGTTGAATTTGTTGGTGTTATCAATGTTATTTTTTGGAATTTTTTGTATTTTTCAATGTTGAGATTGTAGAATTTGTTCTTATTTTTCAATGTTGAGGTTGTTGTTGAATATGTTGCTATTTTCAATGTTATTTTTTGAACTTTTTGTAGTTTTCAATTTTGAGGTACTGGTTGAATTTGTTGGTGTTTTTCAATGTTGAGGTTGTTGTTGCATATTTTGGTGTTTTTAATTGTTGAGGTTGTTGTTTAATTTGTTGGTGATTTTCAATGATGAGGTTCTTGAATTTATTGGTTCTTTTCATTGTTGAGGTTGTTGTTGAATTTGTTGGTATTTTTGAATGTTGAGGTTGTTGTTGAATTTGTTGTTGTTTTTCATTGTTGATGTTTTAGATGAAGTTGTTGGTGTCTTCAATGTTGAGGTTTTTCTTGAATTTGTTGCTGTTATCGATGTTATTTTTTGAACATTTATTATAGTTTTGAAAGTTGAGGTTGGTTTGTTGGTTTTGTTCAATGTTGAGGTTGTTGTTGAATTTGCTGGTGTTTTTCAATGTTGAGGTTGTTGTTGAAATTATTGGTGTTTTTCAATGTTGAGGTTGTTGTTGAATTTGTTGGTGTTTTTCAACGTTGATTTTGTTGAATTTTTTGCTGATTTTCAATATTGAGTTTGTTGTTGAATTTGTTGGTGTTATTAATGTCATTTTTTGAACTTTTTTGTATTTTTCAATGTTGAGGTTGTATTTGAATTTTTTGGTGTTTTTCATTGTTGAGGTTGTTGAAGGTGTTGGTGTTTTTCAATGTTGAGGTTGTTGTTGAATTTGTTGGTGTTTTTCAATGTTGAAGTTGTTGTTGAATTTGTTGGTGTCATTGAATATTGAGGTTGTTGTTGAATTTGTTGTTGTTATCAACGTTCTTTTTTGAGCTTTTTTGTATTTTTGAAAGTTGAGCTTCTTGTTGAATATGTTGGTGTTTTTGAATGTTGTGGTTGTTGTTGAATTTATTGATGATTTTCAATGTTGAGTTTGTTGTTGAAATTGTTGGTGATTTTCAATATTGAGATTTTGTTAAATTTGTTGCTGTTATCAATCTTTTTTTGTTGAAGTTGTTTGTAATTTTAAAAGCTGAGTTTGTTGTTGAATTGGTTGGTGTTTTTCAATGTTGAGGTTGTTGTTGAATTTATTGGTGTTTTTCAATGTTGAGGATGTTGTTGAATTTGTTGCTGATTTTCAATATTGCGGTTGTTGTTGAATTTGTCGGTTATTTCCAATATTGAATTTTTTGTTGAAATTGTTGGTGTTATCAATCTTTTTTTGTTGAAGTTGTTTGTATGTTTAAAAGCTTAGTTTGTTGTTGATTTTGGTGGCTTTTTTCAATGTTGTGGTTGTGGTTGAATTTGTTGGTGTTTTTCAATGTTGCGGTAGTTGTTGAATTTTTCATTGTTTTTAATTGTTGATTTTGTTGTTGAATTTGTTCGTGATTTTCAATATTGAAGTTGTTGAATTTGTTGGGTGATTTTCAATGTTGAGGTTGTTGTTGAATTTGTTGGTGTCTTTCAATATTGAGGTTGTTGTTGAATTTGCTGGTGTTTTTCAATGTTGATGTTTTTGTTGAATTTGTTGGTGACTTTCAATATTGAGGTTGTTGTTGAATTTATTGGTGTCTTTCAATATTGTGGTTATTGTTGAATCTTTTGATGTTATCAATGTTTTTTTTGAACTTTTTCTCTTGTAAATGTTGAGGTTGTTGTTGAAATTGTTGGTGATTTTCAATATTGCGGTTTTTGTTGAATTTTTTGTTGTTTTTAATTGTTTAGGTTGTTGTTAAATGTTGTTGGTGTTTTTCAATGTTGAGGTTGTTATTGAATTTGTTGCTGTTATCCATGTTATTTTTTGAACATTTTTGTATTTTTGAAAGTTGAGCTAGTTGATGAATGTGTTGGTTTTTTTCAATGTTGAGGTTGTTGTTGAATTTGTTGGTGTCTTTCAATGTTGATGTTGTTGAATTTATGTTGATTTTCAATATTGAGTTTGTTGTTGAATTTGTTGGTGTTATCAACTTTATTTTTTGAACTTTTTTGCATTTTACAATGTTGAGGTTGTTGTTGAATTTTCTGGTGTTTTTCAATGTTGAGGTTGTAGTTGAATTTCTAGGTGTTATTCAATGTTGAGGTTGTTGTTGAATTTGTAGGTGTTTTTTAATGCTGAGGTTATTGAATTTGTTGGTGATTTTCCATATTGAGGTTGTTCTTGAATTTTTTGGTGTTATGAGAGTTCTTTTTTGAACTTTTTTGCACTTTTCAAGGGTGAGATTCTTGTTGAATTTGTTGGCGTTTTTCAATGTTGAGCTTATTGTTTAATTTGTTGTTGTTTTTAAATGTTGAGGTTGTTGTTGAATTTGTTGGCTTTTTGCAATGATGATGTTGTTGAATTTGTTGGTGATTTTCAATATTGATGTTTTTGCGGAATTTTTTGTTGATTTTAATTGTTGAGGTTGTTCTTAAATTTGTTGGTATATCTCAATGTTAAGATTGTTTTTGAATTTGTTGGCATTATCTATGTTATTTTTTGAACTTTTTGTATTTTTGAAAGCTGAGCTGGTTGTTGAATTTGTTAGTGATTTTCAATGTTGATGTTGTTGCTGAAATTGTTGGTGTTATCAATGTTATTTTTTGAACTTTTTTGTATTTTTGAAAGTTGAGCTTGTTGATGAATTTGTTGGTTTTATTCAATGTTGACGTTCTTGAATTTGTTGGTGTTTTTCAATGTTGCTGTTGAATTTGTTTGTGATTTTCAATATTGAGTTTGTTGTTGAATTTATTGGTGTTATCAACGTTATTTTTTGAACTTTTTTGTATTTTTCAATGTTGCGGTTGTTGTTGAATTTTTTGGTGTTTTTCATTGTTGAGGTTGCTGAAGTTGTTGGTGTTTTTCAATGTTGAGGTAGCTGTTGAATTTGTTGTAGTCTTTCAATATTGAGGTTGTTGTTAAATTTGTTGGTGTTCTTCATTGTTGACGTTGTTGTTGAGTTTGTTGGTGTTATCAATGTCTTTTGTTAAACTTTTTTGTATTTCTAAAAGTTAAGGTTGTTGTTGAATTTGTGGTTGTTTTCCAATGTTGAGGTTGTGGAATTCGTTGGTGATTTTCAATATTGAGGTTGTTCTTGAATTTTTTGGTGTTATCAAAGTTCTTCTTTGAAATTTTTTGTACTTTTAAAGGTTGAGGTTGTTGTTGAATTTGTTGGCGTTTTTCAATGTTGAGGTTGTTGTTGAATTTGTTGGTGTCTTTCAATATTAAGGTTGTTGAAGTTGTTGGTGTTTTTTTCAATGTTAAGATTGTTGTTGAACTTGTTGGTGTTTTTCAATGTTGAGTTTGTTGTTGAATTTGTTGGTGTCTTTCAATATTGAGGTTGTTGTTGAATTTGTTGTTGAATTTCAATATTGAGTTTGTTGTTAAATTGGTTCCTGTCTTTCAATATTGAAGTTATTGTTGAATTTGTTGGTGTTATCAATGTTATTTTTTGAACTTTTTCTCTTCTTTTAAAAGTTCAGATTGTTGATGAATTTGTTGGTCTTTTTCAATGTTGAGTTTGTTGTTGAATTTGTTGCTGTTTTTCAATGTTGATGTTGTTGAATTTGTTGATGATTTTCAATGTTGAGTTTGTTCTTGAATTTGTTGTTTTCTTTCAATATTGAGGTTGTTGTTGAATTTGTTGTTGTTTTTCATTGTTGAGGTTGTTGTTGAATTTGTTGGTGATATCAATGTCTTTTGTTGAACTTTTTTGTATTTTGAAAAGTTAAGGTTGTTGTTGAATTTGTTGGTGTTTTTCAATGTTGAGGTTGTTGAGTTTGTTGGTGATTTTCAATATTGAGGTTGTTGTTGAATTTTTTGGTGTTATCAATTTTCTTTTTTGAACTTTTTTGTACTTTTAAAGGTTGAGATTGTTGTTGAATTTGTTGGCGTTTTTCAATGTTGAGGTTGTTGTTGAAGTTGTTGGTGTCTTTCAATATTGAGGTTGTTGTTGAATTTGTTGGTGTCTTTCAATATTGAGGTTGTTGATGAATTAGTTGGTGACTTTCAATATTGAGGTTGTTGTTGAATTTGTTGGTGTCTTTCAATATTGTGGTTACTGTTGAATTTGTTGGTATCTTTCAATATTTGGTTATTGTTGAATTTGTTGGTGTTTTTCAATGTTGAGTTTGTTGTTGAATTTGTTGGTGTCTTTCAATATTGAGGTTGTTGTTGAATTTGTTGTTGAATTTCAATGTTGAGTTTGTTGTTAAATTTGTTCCTGTCTTTCAATATTGAGGTTATTGTTGAATTTGCTGGTGTTATCAATGTTATTTTTTGAACTTTTTCACTTCTTTTAAAAGTTCAGCTTGTTGATGAATTTGATGGTCCTTTTCGATGTTGAGTTTGTTATTGAATTTGTTGCTGTTTTTCAATGTTGATGTTGTTGAATTTGTTGATGATTTTCAATGTTGAGTTTGTTCTTGAATTTGTTGGTGTCTTTCAATATTGAGGTTGTTGTTGAATTTGTTGTTGTTTTTTATTGTTGAGGTTTTTGTTGAATTTGTTGGTGATATCAATGTCTTTTGTTGAACCTTTTTGTATTTTTAAAAGTTAAGGTTGTTGTTGAATTTGTTGGTGTTTTACAACGCTGAGGTTGTTGAATTTATTGTTGTTTTTAATTGTTGAGGTTGTTGTTATATTTCTTGGTGTTTTTCAATGTTGAGGTTGTTTTTGAATTTGTTGGTGTTATCCATGTTATTTTTTGAACTTTTTTATATTTTTGAAAGTTGAGCTTTTTGTTGAATTTGTTGATGTTTTTCAATATTGAGTTTGTTGTTGAATTTATTGGTGTTATCAACGTTATTTTTTGAACTTTTTTGTATTTTTCAATGTTGAGGTTGGTGTTGAATTTGTTTATATTTTTGAATCTTGCGGTTGTTGTTGAATTTTTTGGTGTTTTTCAATATTGAGGTTTTTGTTGAAGTTGTTGGTGTTTTTCAATATTGAGGTTTTTGTTGAATTTGTTGGTGTTTTTCATTGTTGAGGTTGTTGAATTTGTTGGTGTTATCAATGTCTTTTGTTAAACTATTTTGTATTTTTAAAAGATCAGGTTGTTGTTGAATTTGATGTTGTTTTTCAATGTATGAGGTTGTTGAATTTGTTGGTGATTTTAAATATTGAGGTTGTTGTTGCATTTTGTGTGTTATCTAAGTACTTTTTTGAACTTTTTATACTTTTAAAATTTGAGGTTGTTGTTGAATTTGTTGGCGTTTTTCAATGTTGAGGTTGTTGAATTTGTTGGTGTCTTTCAATATTAAGGTTGTTGAAGTTTTTGGTGTTTTTCAATGTTGAGATTGTTGTTGAATTTGTTGGTTTTTTTCAATGTTGAGTTTGTTGTTGAATTTGTTGTTGACTTTCAATATTGAGGTTGTTGTTGAATTTGTTCCTGTGTTTCAATATTGAGGTTATACTTGAATTCGTTGGTGTTATCAATGTCTTTTGTTGATCTTTTTTGTATTTTTAAAAGTTAAGGTTGTTGTTGAATTTGTTGGTGCTTTTCAATGTTGAAGTTGTTGAATTTTTTGGTGATTTTCAATATTGAGGTTGTTGTTGAATTTTTTGGAGTTATCAAAGTTCTTTTTTGAACTTTTTGTACTTTTAAAAGTTGAGGTTGTTGTTGAATTTGTTGGCGTTTTTCAATGTTGAGCTTGTTGTTGAATTTGTTGGCGTTTTTCAATGTTGAGCTTGTTTTTGAATTTGTTGGTGTTTTTAAATGTTGAGGTTGTTGTTGAATTTGTTGGTTTTTTGCAATGATGATGTTGTTGAATTTGTTGTTGACTTTCAATATTGATGTTTTTGCGGAATTTTTTATTGATTTTAATTGTTGAGGTTGTTGTTAAATTTGTTGGTGTATCTCAATGTTAAGATATTTTTAAAATTTGTTGGCATTATCTATGTTAATTTTTGAACTTTTTGTATTTTTGAAAGCTGACCTTGTTGAATTTGTTAGTGATTTTCAATGTTGACGTTGTTGTTGAATTTGTTGCTGTTATCAATGTTATTTTTTGAACTTTTTTGTGTTTTTGAAAGTTGAGCTTGTTGATGAATTTGTTGGTGTTTTTCAATGTTGACGTCGAATTTGTTGGTGATTTTCAATATTGAGTTTGTTGTTGAATTTATTGGTGTTATCAACGTTATTTTTTGAACTTTTTTGTATTTTTCAATGTTGAGGTTGGTGTTGAATTTCTTTATATTTGTGAATGCTGCGGATGTTGTTGAATATTTAGGTTTTTTTCATTGTTGAGGATGCTGAAGTTGTTGGTGTTTTTCAATGTTGAGGTTGTGGAATTTGTTGGTGATTTTCAATATTGAGGTTGTTGTTGAATTTTTTGGTGTTATCAAAGTTCTTTTTTGAACTTTTTTGTACTTTTAAAGGTTGAGGTTGTTGTTGAATTTGTTGGTGTTTTTCAATGTTGAGTTTGTTGTTGAATTTGTTGGTGTCTTTCAATATTGAGGTTGTTGTTGAATTTGTTGTTGAATTTCAATGTTGAGTTTGTTGTTAAATTTGATCCTGTCTTTCAATATTGAGGTTATTGTTGAATTTGCTGGTGTTATCAATGTTATTTTTTGAACTTTTTCACTTCTTTTAAAAGTTCAGCTTGTTGATGAATTTGATGGTCCTTTTCGATGTTGAGTTTGTTATTGAATTTGTTGCTGTTTTTCAATGTTGATGTTGTTGAATTTGTTGATGATTTTCAATGTTGAGTTTGTTCTTGAATTTGTTGGTGTCTTTCAATATTGAGGTTGTTGTTGAATTTGTTGTTGTTTTTTATTGTTGAGGTTTTTGTTGAATTTGTTGGTGATATCAATGTCTTTTGTTGAACCTTTTTGTATTTTTAAAAGTTAAGGTTGTTGTTGAATTTGTTGGTGTTTTACAACGCTGAGGTTGTTGAATTTATTGTTGTTTTTAATTGTTGAGGTTGTTGTTATATTTCTTGGTGTTTTTCAATGTTGAGGTTGTTTTTGAATTTGTTGGTGTTATCCATTTTATTTTTTGAACTTTTTTATATTTTTGAAAGTTGAGCTTTTTGTTGAATTTGTTGATGTTTTTCAATATTGAGTTTGTTGTTGAATTTATTGGTGTTATCAACGTTATTTTTTGAACTTTTTTGTATTTTTCAATGTTGAGGTTGTTGTTGAATTTGTTTATATTTTTGAATCTTGCGGTTGTTGTTGAATTTTTTGGTGTTTTTCATTGTTGAGGTTGTTGAAGTTGTTGGTGTTTTTCAATGTTGAGGTAGTTGTTGAATTTGTTGGTGTATTTCAATATTGAGGTTTTTGTTGAATTTGTTGGTGTTTTTCATTGGTGAGGTTGTTGAATTTGTTGGTGTTATCAATGTCTTTTGTTAAACTATTTTGTATTTTTAAAAGATCAGGTTGTTGTTGAATTTGATGTTGTTTTTCAATGTTGAGGTTGTTGAATTTGTTGGTGATTTTAAATATTGAGGTTGTTGTTGCATTTTTTGTGTTATCTAAGTACTTTTTTGAACTTTTTATACTTTTAAAGTTTGAGGTTGTTGTTGAATTTGTTGGCGTTTTTCAATGTTGAGGTTGTTGAATTTGTTGGTGTCTTTCAATATTAAGGTTGTTGAAGTTTTTGGTGTTTTTCAATGTTGAGATTGTTGTTGAATTTGTTGGTTTTTTTCAATGTTGAGTTTGTTGTTGAATTTGTTGTTGACTTTCAATATTGAGGTTGTTGTTGAATTTGTTCCTGTGTTTCAATATTGAGGTTATTCTTGAATTCGTTGGTGTTATCAATGTCTTTTGTTGATCTTTTTTGTATTTTTAAAAGTTAAGGTTGTTGTTGAATTTGTTGGTGCTTTTCAATGTTGAAGTTGTTGAATTTTTTGGTGATTTTCAATATTGAGGTTGTTGTTGAATTTTTTGGAGTTATCAAAGTTCTTTTTTGAACTTTTTGTACTTTTAAAAGTTGAGGTTGTTGTTGAATTTGTTGGCGTTTTTCAATGTTGAGCTTGTTGTTGAATTTGTTGGCGTTTTTCAATATTGAGGTTGTTGTTGAATTTCTTGGTGTTATCAATGTTTTTTTTTGAACTTTTTCTCTTCTTTTAAAAGTTGAGGTTGTTGTTGAATTTATGGTGATTTTCAATGTTGAGTTTGTTGTTGAATTTGTTGATGTTGTTGAATTTGTTGGTGATTTTCAATGTTGAGGTTGTTGAAGTTGTTGGTGATTTTCAATGTTAAGGTTTTTGAAGTTGTTGGTGTTTTTCAATGTTGAAGTTGTTGTTGAAGTTGTTGGTGTCTTTCAATATTGAGGTTGTTGTTGAATTTGTTGGTGACTTTCAATATTGAGGTTGTTGTTGAAATTGTTGGTGTCTTTCAATATTGAGGTCGTTGAATTTGTTGGTGTTATCAATGTTTTTTTTGAACTTTTTCTCTTCTTTTAAAAGTTGAGGTTGTTGATAAATTTGTTGGTGTTTTTCAATGTTGAGGTTGTTTTTCAATTTGTTTGTGTTATCCATGTTATTTTTTGAACTTTTTTGTATTTTTGAAAATTGATCTTGTTGTTGAATTTGTTGGTGTTTTTCAGTGTTGAAGTTGTTGTTGAATTTGTTTGTGTTTTGCAATGTTGATGTTGTTGAATTTTTTGGTGTTTTTCATTGTTGAGGTTGCTGAAGTTGTTGGTGTTTTTCAATGTTTAGGTAGTTGTTGAATTTGTTGGTGTCTTTCAATATTGAAGATGTTGTTAAATTTGTTGGTGTTCTTCATTGTTGACGTTGTTGTTGAGTTTGTTGGTGTTATCAATGTATTTTGCTAAACTTTTTGTATTTGTAATAGTTAAAGTTGTTGTTGAATTTGTTGGTGTTTTTCAATGTTGAGGTTGTGGAATTTGTTGGTGATTTTCAATATTGAGGTTGTTGTTGCATTTTTTGGTGTAATCAAAGCTCTTTTTTGAACTTTTTTGTACTTTTAAAGGTTGAGGTTGTTGTTGAATTTGTTGGCGTTTTTCAATGTTGAGTTTGTTGTTGAATTTGTTGGTGTCTTTCAATATTGAGGTTGTTGTTGAATTTGTTGTTGAATTTCAATATTGAGCTTGTTGTTAAATTTGTTCCTGTCTTTCAATATTGAGGTTATTGTTGAATTTGTTGGTGTTATCAATGTTATTTTTTGAACTTTTTCTCTTCTTTTAAAAGTTCAGCTTGTTGATGAATTTGATGGTCTTTTTCAGTGTTGAGTTTGTTGTTGAATTTGTTGCTGTTATTCAATGTTGATGTTGTTGAATTTGTTGATGATTTTCAATATTGAGTTTGTTCTTGAATTTGTTGGTGTCTTTCAATATTGGGGTTATTGTTGAATTTGTTTTTGTTTTTCATTGTTGAGGTTGTTGTTGAATTTGCTCGTGATACCAATGTCTTTTGTTGAACTTTTTTGTATTTTGAAAAGTTAAGGTTGTTGTTGAATTTGTTGGTGTTTTTCAATATTGAGGTTGTTGAATTTGTTGGTGATTTTCAATATTGAGGTTGTTGTTGAATTATTTGGCGTTATCAAATATCTTTTTTGAACTTTTTTGTACTTTTAAAGGTTGAAATTGTTGTTGAATTTGTTGGTGTCTTTCAATATTGAAGGTGTTGTTGAAGTTGTTGGTGTCTTTCAATATTGAGGTTGTTGTTGAATTTGTTGGTGTCTTTTAAGATTGAGGTTGTTGATGAATTTGTTGGTGACTTTCAATATTGAGGTTGTTGTTGAATTTGTTAGTCTCTTTCAATATTGTGGTTATTGTTGAATTTGTTGGTGTTATCAATGTTTTTTATGAACTTTTTCTCTTTTAAATGTTGAGGTTGTTGTTGCATTTGTTGGTAATTTTCAATATTGAGGTTTTTGTTGAATTTTTTGTTGTTTTTAATTGTTGAGGTTGTTGTTAAATGTTGTTGGTGTTTTTCAATGTTGAGATGTTATTGAAATTGTTGCTGTTATCCATGTTATTTTTTGAACATTTTTGTATTTTTGAAAGTTGAGCTTGTTGATGAATGTGTTGGTTTTTTTCAATGTTGAGGTTGTTGTTGAATCTGCTGGTGTTTTTCAATGTTGATGTTGTTGAATTAATGGTGATTTTCAATATTGAGTTTGTTGTTGAATTTGTTGGTGTTATCAACTATATTTTTTGAACTTTTTTGTATTTTACAATGTTGAGGTTGTTGTTGAATTTCTATTATTTTTCAATGTTGCGGTTGTTGTTGAATTTTCTATTATTTTTCAATGTTGAGGTTGTTGTTGAATTTGTTGGTGTTATCAACGTTATTTTTTGAACTGTTTTGTACTTTTAAAGGTTGAGGTTGTTGTTGAATTTGTTTTTGTTTTTCAATGTTGTGGTTGTTGTTGAATTTGTTGGTGTTATCAATGTTTTTTTTGAACTTTTTCTCTTCTTTTAAAAGTTGATGTTGTTGTTGAATTTGTTGGTGAGTTTTAATATAGAGGTTGGTGTTGAATTTATTGGTGTTATAAATGTTGTTTTTAAAAGTTTTTTGTATTTTTGAAAGTTGAGCTTGTTGTTGAATTTGTTCGAGTTTTTGCAACGTTAAGGTTGTTGTTGAATTTATTATTGTTTTTCAATGTTGAGGTTGTTGTTAATTTTTTTGTTGTTTTTTAATGTTGAGGTTGTTGTTGAATTACTTGGTTTTATCAATGTCTTTTGTTTAACGTGTTTGTATTTTTAAATGTTGAGGTTGTTGTTGAATTTGTTGGTGTTTTTCTGTGTTGAGGATGTTGAATTTGTTGGTGATTTTCAATTCTGAGGATGTTCTTCAATTTGTTGGTGTTATGAAAGTTCTATTTTGAACTTTTTTGTACTTTTAAAAGTTGAGGTTGTTGTTGAATTTGTTAGTGTTATCAATATTCTTTTTTGAACTTTTTCGTATTTTTGAAAGTTGAGCTGGTTGTTTAATAGGTTGGTGTTTTTCAATGTTGTGTTTGTTGTTGAATTTATTGTTGTTATTCAATGTTGAGGTTGTTGTTGAATTTGTAGGTGTTATCAATGTTATTTTTTGGACTTTTTTGTATTTTTCAATGTTGAGGTAGTTGAATTTGCTGGTATTTTTCAATGTGGAGGTTGTTGATGAATTTGTTGGTGTTTTTTAATTTTGAGGTTCTGGTTGAATTTGTTGGTGTTTTTCAATGTTCAGGTCGTTGTTGAATTTGTTACTGTTATCAATGTTATTTTTTGAACTTTTTTGTACTATTCAAAGTTGAAGTTGTAGTTCAATTTGTTGGTTTTTTTCAATGTTGAGGTTGTTGTTGAATTTGTTGGTGTTTTTCAATGTCGATATTGTTGAATTTGTTGGTGATTTTCAATATTGAGGTTGTTGTTGTATTTGTTGGCGTTTTACAATGTTGAAATTGTTGTTGAATTTGTTGGTTTCTTTCAATATTGAGCTTGTTGTTGAATTTGTTGGTGTCTTTCAATATTGAGGTCGTTGAATTTGTTGGTGTTATCAATTTTTTTTTGAACTTTTTCTCTTCTTTTAAAAGTTGAGGTTGTTGATAAATTTGTTGGTGTTTTTCAATGTTGAGGTTGTTTTTCAATTTGTTGGTGTTATTCATCTAATTTTTTGAACTTTTTTGTATTTTTCAAAGTTGAGCTTTTTGTTGAATTTTTTGGTGTTTTTCAATGTTGAGGTTCTTGTTGAATTTGTAGGTGACTTTCAATATTGAGGTTTTTGTTGAATATTTTGTTGTTTTTAATTGTTGAGGTTGTTGATAAATTTGTTGGTGTTTATCAATGTTGAGGTTGTTGTTGAATTGTTTGTGTCTTTCAGTGTTGAGGTTGTTGTTGAATTTGTTTGTGTTTTTCAATGTTGATGTTGTTGAATTTCTTGGTGATTTTCAATATTGAGTTTCTTGTTGAATTTGTTGGTGTTATCATCGTTATTTTTTGAACTTTTTTGTATTTTTCAATGTTGAGGTTGTTGTTGAATATGTTGCTGTTATCAATGTTATTTTTTTGAACTTTTTTGTATTTTTGAAAGTTGAGCTTGTTGATGAATTTGTTGGTTTTTTCAATGTTGAGGTTGTTCTTGAATTTGTTGGTGTTTTTCAATGTTGATGTTGAATTTGCTGGTGATTTTCAATATTGAGTTTGTTGTTGAATTTATTGGTGTTATCAACGTTATTTTTTGAACTTATTTGTATTTTTCAATGTTGAGGTTGGTGTTGAATTTCTTTATATTTTTGAATGTTGCGGTTGTTGTTGAATTTGTAGGTGTTATTCAATGTTGAGGTTGTTGTTGAATTTGTAGGTGTTTTTCAATGTTGAGGTTGTTGAATTTGTTGGTGATTTTCAATATTGAAGTTGTTGTTGAATTTGTTGGTATTATCAACGTTATTTTTTGAACTGTTTTCTACTTTTTAAGGTTGAGGTTGTTGTTGAATTTGTTGTTGTTTTTCAATGTTGAGTTTTTTGTTAATTTTTTTGTTTAAATTTTTTGGTGTTTCTCATTGTTGATGTTGTTGTTAAATTTGTTGGTGTTTTTCAATGTTGTGGTTGTTGTTGAATTTGTTGGTGTTATCAATGTTTTTTTTAAAAGTTTTTTGTATTTTTGAAAGTTGAGCTTGTTGTTGAATTTGTTCGTGTTTTTCATTGTTGAGGTTGTTGTTGAATTTCTAGGTGTTATCAATGTCTTTTGTTGAACGTGTCTGTATTTTTAAAAATTGAGGTTGTTGTTGAATTTGTTGGTGACTCTTAATATAGAGGTTGTTGTTGAATTTGTTGGTGTTATAAATGTTCTTTTTAAAAGTTTTTTGTATTTTTGAAAGTTGAGCTTGTTGTTGAATTTGTTCGTGTTTTTCATTGTTGAGGTTGTTGTTGAATTTCTAGGTGTTATCAATGTCTTTTGTTGAACGTGTTTGTATTTTTAAAAATTGAGGTTGTTGTTGAATTTGTTGGTGTTATGAAAGTTCTTTCTTGAACTTTTTTGTACTTTTAAAGGTTGAGGTTGTTGTTGAATTTGTTGGTATTTTTCAAATGTTGTGGTTGTTGTTGAATTTTTAGTTGTTTTTCAATGTTGAGGTTGTTGTTTAATTTGTTAGTGTTATCAATGTTCTTTTTTGAACTTTTTCGTATTTTTGAAAGTTGAGCTTGTTGTTTAATATGTTGGTGTTTTTCAATGTTGTGTTTGTTGTTGAATTTATTGTTGTAATTCAATGTTGAGGTTGTTGTTTAATTTGTTGGTTTTTTGCAATGTTGACGTTGTTGAATTTGTTGGTGATTTCCCATATTGAGTTTTTTGTTGAATTTGTTGGTGTTATCAATGTTATTTTTTGAACTTCTTTGCATTTTTCAATGTTGAGGTTGATGTTGAATTTGTTAGTGCTTTTCAATGTTGACGTTGTTGTTGAATTTGTTGCTGTTATAAATGTTATTTTTTGAACTTTTTGGTATTTTTGAAAGATCAGCTTGTTGATGACTTTGTTTTTTTTTTAATGTTGAGGTTGTTCTTGAATTTGTTGGTGTTTTTCAATGTTGAGGTTGTTGTTGAATTTGTTCTTGTCTTTCAATATTGAGGTTATTGTTGAATTTGTTGGTGTTATCAATTTTTTTTTGAACTTTTTCTCTTCTGTTAAAAGTTGAGGTTGTTATTGAACTTGTTGGTGATTTTCAATGTTGAGGTTGTTGTTGAATTGGTCGCTGTTATCAATGTTATTTTTTGAACTTTTTTGAATTTTTGAAAGTTGATCTTGTTGATGAATTTGTTGTTTTTTTTCAATGTTGATGTTGTTGAATTTGTTGGTGATTTTCATAATTGAGTTTGTTGTTTAATTTGTTGGTGTTATCAACTTTATTTTTTGAACTATTTTGTATTTTACACTGTTACGGTTGTTCTTGAATTTTTTGGTGTTATTCATTGTTGAGATTGTTGAAGTTGTTGGTGTTTTTCAATGTTGAGGTTGTTGTTGAACTTGTTGTTGTCTTTCAATATTGATGTTGTTGTTGAATTTGTTGGTGTTTTACAACGCTGAGGTTGTTGAATTTATTGTTGTTTTTAATTGTTGAGATTGTTGTTATATTTCTTGGTGTTTTTCAATGTTGAGGTTGTTTTTGAATTTGTTGGTGTTATCCATGTTATTTTTTGAACTTTTTTATATTTTTGAAAGTTGAGCTTGTTGTTGAATTTGTTCGTGTTTTTCATTGTTGAGGTTGTTGTTGAATTTCTAGGTGTTATCAATGTCTTTTGTTGAACGTGTTTGTATTTTTAAAAATTGAGGTTGTTGTTGAATTTGTTGGTGTTATGAAAGTTCTTTCTTGAACTTTTTTGTATTTTTGAAAGTTGAGCTTGTTGATGAATTTGTTGGTTTTTTCAATGTTGAGGTTGTTCTTGAATTTGTTGGTGTTTTTCAATGTTGATGTTGAATTTGCTGGTGATTTTCAATATTGAGTTTGTTGTTGAATTTATTGGTGTTATCAACGTTATTTTTTGAACTTATTTGTATTTTTCAATGTTGAGGTTGGTGTTGAATTTCTTTATATTTTTGAATGTTGCGGTTGTTGTTGAATTTGTAGGTGTTATTCAATGTTGAGGTTGTTGTTGAATTTGTAGGTGTTTTTCAATGTTGAGGTTGTTGAATTTGTTGGTGATTTTCAATATTGAAGTTGTTGTTGAATTTGTTGGTATTATCAACGTTATTTTTTGAACTGTTTTCTACTTTTTAAGGTTGAGGTTGTTGTTGAATTTGTTGTTGTTTTTCAATGTTGAGTTTTTTGTTAATTTTTTTGTTTAAATTTTTTGGTGTTTCTCATTGTTGATGTTGTTGTTAAATTTGTTGGTGTTTTTCAATGTTGTGGTTGTTGTTGAATTTGTTGGTGTTATCAATGTTTTTTTTAAAAGTTTTTTGTATTTTTGAAAGTTGAGCTTGTTGTTGAATTTGTTCGTGTTTTTCATTGTTGAGGTTGTTGTTGAATTTCTAGGTGTTATCAATGTCTTTTGTTGAACGTGTCTGTATTTTTAAAAATTGAGGTTGTTGTTGAATTTGTTGGTGACTCTTAATATAGAGGTTGTTGTTGAATTTGTTGGTGTTATAAATGTTCTTTTTAAAAGTTTTTTGTATTTTTGAAAGTTGAGCTTGTTGTTGAATTTGTTCGTGTTTTTCATTGTTGAGGTTGTTGTTGAATTTCTAGGTGTTATCAATGTCTTTTGTTGAACGTGTTTGTATTTTTAAAAATTGAGGTTGTTGTTGAATTTGTTGGTGTTATGAAAGTTCTTTCTTGAACTTTTTTGTACTTTTAAAGGTTGAGGTTGTTGTTGAATTTGTTGGTATTTTTCAAATGTTGTGGTTGTTGTTGAATTTTTAGTTGTTTTTCAATGTTGAGGTTGTTGTTTAATTTGTTAGTGTTATCAATGTTCTTTTTTGAACTTTTTCGTATTTTTGAAAGTTGAGCTTGTTGTTTAATATGTTGGTGTTTTTCAATGTTGTGTTTGTTGTTGAATTTATTGTTGTAATTCAATGTTGAGGTTGTTGTTTAATTTGTTGGTTTTTTGCAATGTTGACGTTGTTGAATTTGTTGGTGATTTCCCATATTGAGTTTTTTGTTGAATTTGTTGGTGTTATCAATGTTATTTTTTGAACTTCTTTGCATTTTTCAATGTTGAGGTTGATGTTGAATTTGTTAGTGCTTTTCAATGTTGACGTTGTTGTTGAATTTGTTGCTGTTATAAATGTTATTTTTTGAACTTTTTGGTATTTTTGAAAGATCAGCTTGTTGATGACTTTGTTTTTTTTTTAATGTTGAGGTTGTTCTTGAATTTGTTGGTGTTTTTCAATGTTGAGGTTGTTGTTGAATTTGTTCTTGTCTTTCAATATTGAGGTTATTGTTGAATTTGTTGGTGTTATCAATTTTTTTTTGAACTTTTTCTCTTCTGTTAAAAGTTGAGGTTGTGATTGAACTTGTTGGTGATTTTCAATGTTGAGGTTGTTGTTGAATTGGTCGCTGTTATCAATGTTATTTTTTGAACTTTTTTGAATTTTTGAAAGTTGATCTTGTTGATGAATTTGTTGTTTTTTTTCAGTGTTGATGTTGTTGAATTTGTTGGTGATTTTCAAAATTGAGTTTGTTGTTTAATTTGTTGGTGTTATCAACTTTATTTTTTGAACTATTTTGTATTTTACACTGTTACGGTTGTTCTTGAATTTTTTGGTGTTATTCATTGTTGAGATTGTTGAAGTTGTTGGTGTTTTTCAATGTTGAGGTTGTTGTTGAACTTGTTGTTGTCTTTCAATATTGATGTTGTTGTTGAATTTGTTGGTGTTTTACAACGCTGAGGTTGTTGAATTTATTGTTGTTTTTAATTGTTGAGGTTGTTGTTATATTTCTTGGTGTTTTTCAATGTTGAGGTTGTTTTTGAATTTGTTGGTGTTATCCATGTTATTTTTTGAACTTTTTTATATTTTTGAAAGTTGAGCTTGTTGTTGAATTTGTTCGTGTTTTTCATTGTTGAGGTTGTTGTTGAATTTCTAGGTGTTATCAATGTCTTTTGTTGAACGTGTTTGTATTTTTAAAAATTGAGGTTGTTGTTGAATTTGTTGGTGTTATGAAAGTTCTTTCTTGAACTTTTTTGTACTTTTAAAGGTTGAGGCTGTTGTTGAATTTGTTGGTATTTTTCAAATGTTGTGGTTGTTGTTGAATTTTTAGTTGTTTTTCAATGTTGAGGTTGTTGTTTAATTTGTTAGTGTTATCAATGTTCTTTTTTGAACTTTTTCGTATTTTTGAAAGTTGAGCTTGTTGTTTAATATGTTGGTGTTTTTCAATGTTGTGTTTGTTGTTGAATTTATTGTTGTAATTCAATGTTGAGGTTGTTGTTTAATTTGTTGGTTTTTTGCAATGTTGACGTTGTTGAATTTGTTGGTGCCTTTCAATATTAAGGTTGTTGAAGTTGTTGGTTTCTTTCAAAATTGAGGTTGTTGTTGAATTTGTTCCTGTCTTTCAATATTGAGGTTATTGTTGAATTTGTTGGTGTTATCACTGGTTTTTTTGAACTTTTTCTCTTCTTTTAAAAGTTGAGGTTGTTGTTGAATTTGTTGGTGATTTTGATTGTTGAGGTTGTTGTTGAATTTGTTGCTGTTATCAATGTTATTTTTTGAACTTTTTTGTATTTTTGAAAGTTGATCTTGTTGATGAATTTGTTGGTTTTTTTCAATGTTGACGTTGTTGTTGAATTTGATGGTGTTTTTCAATGCTGATGTTGTGGAATGTGTTGGTGATTTTCAATATTGAGTTTGTTGTTGAATTTGATGGTGTTATCAACTTTTTTTTGGAACTTTTTTGTATTTTACAATGTTGATGTTGTTGTTGAGTTTGTTGGTATTTTTCAATGTTGCGGTTGTTGTTGAATTTTTTGGTGCTATTCATTGTTGAGGTTGTTGAAGTTGTTGGTGTTTTTCAATGTTGAGGTAGATGTTGAATTTGTTGGTGTCTTTCAATATTGAGGTTGTTGTTGAATTTGTTGGTGTTTTTCATTGTTGAGGTTTTTGTTGTATTTGTTGGTGTTATCAATGTCTTTGGTTGAACTTTTTTGTATTTTTAAAAGTTCAGGTTGTTGTTGAATTTGTTGTTGTTTTTCAAAGTTGAGTTTGTTGAATTTATTGGTGATTTTCAATATTAAGGTTGTTGAAGTTTTTGGTGTTTTTCAATGTTGCGGTTGTTGTTGAATTCTTTGGTGTTATTCATTGTTGAGATGGTTGAAGTTGTTGGTGTTTTTCAATGTTTGGTAGTTGTTGAACTTGTTGATGTCTTTCAATATTGAGGTTGTTGAATTTGTCGGAGTTTTTCAATGTTGCGGTTGTTGTTGAATTTATTGTTGTTATTCAATGTTCAGCTTTTTGTTGAATTTTTTGTGGTTTTTAATTGTTGAGGCTGTTGTTATATTTGTTGGTGTTTTTCAATGTTGAGTTTGTTGTTGAATTTGTTGGTGTTATCCATGTTATTTTTTGAACCTTTTTGTATTTTTGAAAGTTGAGCTTGTTGTTGAATATCTTGGTGTTTTTCAATTTTGAGATTGTTGTTCAATTTATTGGTGTTTTTCAATGTTGATGTTGTTGAATATGTTGGAGATTTTCAATATTGAGTTTGTTGTTGAATTTGTTGGTGATATCAACGTTATTTTTTGAACTTTTTGTACTTTTCAATGTTGAGTTTCATGTTGAATTTGTTTATATCTTTGAATGTTGCGGTTGTTGTTGAATTTTTCGGTATTTTTCATTGATGAGGTTGTTGAAGTTGTTGGTGTTTTTCAATGTTGAGGTAAATGTTGAATTTGTTGGTGTCTTTCAATATTGAGGTTGTTGTTGAATTTTTTGGTGTTTTTCATTGTTGAGGTTGTTGTTGAATTTGTTGGTGTTATCAATGTCTTTGGTTGAACTTTTTGTATTTTTAAAAGTTAAGGTTGTTGTTGAAGTTTTTGGTGTTTTTCAAAGTTGAGTTTGTTGAAGTTGTTGGTGTCTTTCAATATTAAGGTTGTTGATGTTGTTGTGTTTTTCAATGTTGAATTTGTTTTTGAATTTGTTGCCGTTTTTCAATGTTGAGGTTGTTGTTGAATTTGTTGGTGTCTTTCAATATTGAGGTTGTTGTTGAGTTTGTTGTTGACTTTCAATATTGAGGTTGTTGTTGAATTTGTTCCTGTCTTTCAATATTGAGGTTATTGCTGAATTTGTTGGTGTTATCAATGTTTTTTTTTAACTTTTTCTCTTCTTTTAAAAGTTGAGGTTGTTGTTGAATTTGTTGGTGATTTTCAATGTTGAGGGTGTTGTTGAATTTTTTGGTATTTTTCAATGTTGTGATTGTGAAGTTGTTGGTGTCATTCAATACGGAGGTTGTTGTTGATTTTGTTGGTGTTTTTCAATGTTACGGTTGTTGTTGAATTTTTTGGTGTTATTCATTGTTGAGCTTGTTGAAGTTGTTGGTGTTTTTCAATGTTGAGGTTGTTGCTGAACTTGTTGGTGTCTTTCAATATTGAGGTTGTTGTTGAATTTGTTGGTGTTTTTCAATGTTGAGGTTGTTGTTGAATTTTTTGGTGTTTTTCAAATCTGAGGTTGTAGTTGAATTTATTGTTATTTTTCAATGTTCAGGTTTTTGTTGAATTTGTTGTTCTTTTTAGTTGTTGAGGTTGTTGTTATATTTGTTGATCTTTTTCAATGTTGAGGTTGTTGTTGAATTTGTTGGTGTTATCCATTTTATTTTTTGAACTTCTTTGTATTTTTGAAAGTTGAGCTTGTTGTTGAATTTGTTGGTGTTTTTCAATGTTGATGTTGTTGAATTTGTTGCTGATTTTCAACATTGAGTTTGTTGTTGATTTTGTTGGTGTTATCAGTGTTATTTTTTGAACTTTTTTGTATTTTTCAATGTTGAGGTTGTTGTTGAATTTGTTGGTATTTTTCAATGTTACGGTTGTCGTTTATTTTTTTGGTGTTTTTCATTGTTGAGGTTGTTGAAGTTGTTGGTGTTTTTTTAATGTTGAGGTTTTCGGTAAATTTGTTGGTGTTTTTCAATGTTGAGGTTGTTCTTGAATTACTTGGTGTTTTTCAACGTCGAGGATGTTGAATTTGTTGCTGATTTTCAACATTGAGTTTGTTGTTGATTTTGTTGGCATTATCAATGTTATTTTTTGAACATTTTTTATACTTTTAAAGGTTGAGGTTGGTGTTGAATTTTTTGTTAAATTTTTTGATGTTTTTCATTGTTGACGTTGTTGTTAAATTTGTTGGTATTTTTCAATGTTGACGTTGTTGTTGAACTTTTAGGTGTTTTTGTAAGATGAGGTTGTTGTTGAATTTGTTGGTGTTATCAAAGTTTTTTGTTGAATAAATTTGTATTTTTTAAAATTAAGGTTGTTGTTGACTTTGTTGGTGTTTTTCAATGTTGATGTTGTTGAATTTGTTGGTGTTATCATTGTTATTTTTTGAACTTTTTTGTACTTTTAATGATTGAGGTTGTTGTTGATATTGTTTGTGTTATCAATGTTATTTTTTACACTTTTTTGTATTTTTGGAAGTTGAGCTTGTAAATGAATTTGTTGGTCTTTTTCAATGTTGAGCTTGTTGTTGAATTTATTCGTGTTTTTCAATGTAGATGTTGTTGAATTTGTTGGTGATTTTCAATATTGAGGTTGTTGTTGAATTTGTTGGTGTTTTTCAATGTTGAGGTTGTTGTTGAATATGATGGTGACTTTCTCTGTTGAGGCTGTTGTTGAATTTGTTGGTTTTTTGCAATGTTGATGTTGTTGAATTTGTTGGTGATTTTCAATATTGAGTTTTTGTTGAATTTGTTGATGTTATCCAAGTTTTGTTGTTCAAGTTGTTTGTATTTTTAAAAGTTGAGTTTGTTGTTGAATTTGTTGGCGTTTTTCAATGTTGAGGTTGTTGTTGAATTTGTTAGTGATTTTCAATATTGAGGTTTTTGTTGAATTTTTTTTGTTTTTATTTGTTGATGTTGTTGTTAAATTTGTTGGTGTTTTTCAATGTTGAGATTGTTTATGAATTTGTTGGCGTTATGCATGTTTTTTTTGAAATTTTTTGTATTTTTCAATGTTGAGGTTGTTGTTGATTTCTGGTGTTTTTCATTGTTGATGTTGTTGAAGTTGTTGGTGTCTTTCAATGTTGAGGTTGTTGTTGAATTTGTTGGTGTTTTTCATTGTTGAGGTTGTTGAAGTTGTTGGTGTTTTTTCAATGTTGAGGTTGTTGTTTAATTTGTCGGTGTTTTTCAATGTTGAGGTTGTTTTTGGATTTGTTTGTCTTTTTCATTGTTGACGTTGTTGTTGAATTTTTTGGCGTTATCAATGTCTTTTGTTGAACTTGTTTGTATTTTTAAAAGTTAAGGTTGTTGTTGAATTTGTTGGTGTTTTTGAATGTTGAGGATGTTGAATTTGTTGGTGATTTTCAATTCTGAGGATGTTGTTCAATTTGTTGGTGTTATCAAAGTTCTTTCTTTAACTTATTTGTACTTTTAAAGGTTGAGGTTGTTGTTGAATTTGTTGGTATTTTCACTGTTGCGGTTGTTGTTGAACTTTTAGGTGTTTTTCAATGTTGAGGTTGTTGTTGAATTTGAAGGTGTTTTTCAATGTGGAGGTTGTTGTTGAATTTGTTGGTGTTTTTGAATGTTGTGGTTGTTGTTGAATTTGTTGGTGTTATCAAATTTTTTTGTTGAGTAAGTTTGTATTTTTAAAAATTAAGGTTGTTGTTGAATTCATTGGTGTTTTTCAATGTTGAGGTTGTTGCTGAATTTGTTGGTTTTTTGCAATGTTGATGTTGTTGAATATGTTGGTGTTTTTCAATGTTGAGGTTGTTGTTGAATTCATTGGTGTTTTTCAATGTTGAGGTTGTTGTTGATTTGTTGGTTTTTTGCAATGTTGATGTTGATTTTGTTGGTGATTTGCAATATTGAGTTTTTTGTTGAATTTGTTGGTGTTATCCAAGTTTTTTTGTTCAAGTTTTTTGTATTTTTAAAGGTTGAGTTTGTTGTTGAATTTGTTGGCGTTTTTCAATGTTGAGGTTGTTGTTGAATTTGTTGGTGATTTTCAATATTGAGGTTGTTGTTGAATTTTTTGTTGTTTTTAATTGTTGAGGTTGTTGTTAAATTTGTTGGTGTTTTTCAACGTTGAGATTGTTTTTGAATTTGTTGGCGTTATGCATATTATTTTTTGAACTTTTTTGTATTTTTGAATGCTGAGCTTGTTGTTGAATTTGTTAGTGCTTTTCAATGTTGACGTTGTTGTTGAATTTGTTGCTGTTATCAATGTTATTTTTTGAACTTTTTTGTATTTTTGAACGTTGAGCTTGTTGATGAATTTGTTGGTTTTTATCAATGTTGAGTTTGTTCTTGAATTTGTTGGTGATTTTCAATGTTGATGTTGTTGAATTTGTTGGTGATTTTCAATATTGAGTTTGTTGTTGAATTTGTTGCTGTTATCAACGTTATTTTTTGAACTTTTTTGTATTTTTCAATGTTGAGGTTGGTCTTGATTTTGTTTATATTTTTCAATGTTGCGGTTGTTGAATTTTGGTGTTTTGCATTGTTGATGTTGTTGAAGTTGTTGATGTTTTTCAATATTGAGGTAGTTGTTGAATTTGTTGGTGTCTTTCAATATTGTGGTTGTTGTTGAATTTGTTGGTGATTTTCAATATTGAGGTTGTTGAATTTGTTGGTGATTTTCAATATTGAGTTTGTTGTTGAATTTGTTGGTGTTTTTCAATGTTGAGGTTGTTGTTGAATTTGTTGGCGTTTTTCACTGTTGAGGTTGTTGTTGAATTAGTTGGTGTCTTTCAATATTGAGGTTGTTGTTGAATTTGTTGGTGACTTTCAATATCGAGGTTGTTGTTGAATTCGTTCGTGTCTTTCAATATTGAGGTTATTCTTGAATTTGTTGGTGCTATCAATGTTTGTTTTTCTTTTTCTCTTCATTTAAAAATTGAGGTTGTTGTTGAATTTGTTGGTGATTTTCAATATTGAGGTTGTTGTTGAATTTGTTGCTGTTATCAATGTTATTTTTTGAACTTTTTTGTATTTTTGAAAGTTGAGCTTGTTGATGATTTTGTTGGTATTTTGGAATGTTGCGGTTGTTGTTGAATTTTTTGGTGTTATTCATTGTTGAGTTTGTTTTTGAATTTGTTGGTGTTTTTCAATGTAGATGTTGTGGAATTTGTTGGTCATTTACAATATTGTGTTTGTTGTTGAATTTGATGGTGTTAACAATGTTATTTTTTGAACTTTTTTGTATTTTTCAATGTTGAAGTTATTGTTGAATTTGTTGGTATTCTTGAATGTTGCGGTTGCTGTTGAATTTTTTGGAGTTATTCATTGTTGTGCTTGTTGGTTTTTTACAATGTTGAGATTTTTGTTGAACTTGTTGGTGTCTTTCAATATTGAGGTTGTTATTGAATTTGTTGTTGACTTTCAATATTGAGGTTGTCGTTGAATTTGTTGGTGTTATCAATGTTTTTTTTTAAACTTTTTTTTATTTTTGAGAGTTGAGCTTGGTGTTGAATTTGTTGGTGTTTTTCAATGTTGAGGTTGTTGTTGAATTTGTTGGTGTTACCAAAGTTGTTTTTTTAACTTTTTTGTATTTTTTAATGTTGAGGTTGTTGTTGAATTTGTTGACGTTTTTCATTGTTGCATTTGTTGTTGAATTTGTTGATGTTTTTCAATGTTGAGTGTGTTGTTGAATTTCTTGCTGTTATCAATGTCTTTTGTTGAACTTGTTTGTATTTAAGGTTGTTGTTGAATTTGTTGGTGTTTTTCAACGTTGAGGATGTTGAATTTGTTGGTGATTTTCAATTCTGAGGATGTTATTGAATTTGTTGGTGTTATCAAAGTTTTTTGTTGAATAAATTTTTATTTTTAAAAGTTGAGTTTGTTGTTGAATTTGTGGGTGTTTTTCAATGTTGAGGTTGTTGAATTTCTTGGTGATTTTCAATATTGAGGTTGTTGTTGAATTTGTTGGTGTTATCAATGTTATTTTTTGAACTTTTTTTTACTTTTAAAGGTTGAGGTTGTTGTTGAATTTGTTGGTGTTTTTCAATGTTGAGGTTTTTGTTGAATTTGTTGGCATTTTTCAATGTTGAGGTTGTTGTTGAATTGGTTGGTGTCTTTCAGTATTGAGGTTGTTGTTGAATTTGTTGGTGACTTTCAATATTGAGGTTGTTGTTGAATCTGTTTGTGTCTTTCAATATTGAGGTTATTGTTGAATTTGTTGGTGTTATGAATGTTTTTTTTGAACTTTTTCTCTTTTAAAAGTTGAGGTTGTTGTTGAATTTGTAGGGGACTTTCAATATTGAGGTTGTTGTTTTAATTTGTTGGTGTTATAAATGTTTTTTTTAAGACTTATTTGTATTTTTGGAAGTTGAGCTTGTTGTTGAATTTGTTGGTGTTTTTTCAAATTTGAGGTTGTTCTTGAATTTATTGTTGTTTTTAATTGTTGAGGTTATTGTTAAATTTGTTGTTGTTTTTCAATGTTATGGTTGTTGTTGAATTTATTCGTGTTATCCATGTTATTTTTTGAACTTTTTTGTATTTTAGCAAGTTGTGCTTGTTGTTGAATTTGTCAGTTTTTTTCAATGTTGAGGTTGTTGTTGAATTTGTTGGTGATTTTCAACATGGAATTTGTTGTTGAATTTGTTGGCGTTATCAATGTTATTTTTTGAACTTTTTTGTATTTTTTAATGCTGAGGTTGTTGTTGAATTTGTTGGTATTTTTCAATGATGCAGTTGTTGTTGAATTTTTTGGTTTTTTACATTGTTGAGTTGGTTGAAGTTGTTGGTGTTTTTCCAATGTTGAGGTTGTTGTTAAATTTGTGGTTTTTATCAATGATCTTTTTTGAACTTTTTTGTAGTTTTAAATGTTGAGGTTGTTGTTGAAATTGTTGGTGTTTTCAATGTTGAAGTTGTTGTTGAATTTTGTGTTGATTATCAATATTGAGGTTGTTGTTTCATTTGTTGGTATTTTTCAACGTTGAGGTTGTTGTTGAATTTGTTGGTGACTTTGAATATTGAGCATGTTGTTGAATTTGTTGGCGTTTTTCAATGTTGAGGTTATTGTTGAATTTGTTGGTGTTATCAATGTTTTTTTTGAACTTTTTCTCTTCTTTTAAAAGTTGAGGTTGTTGTTGAATTTGTTGGTGTTTTTCAATGTTGAGGTTTTTGTTGAATTTGTTGGCATTTTTCAATGTTGAGGTTGTTGTTGAATTTGTTGGTTTCTTTCAGTATTGAGGTTGTTGTTGAATTTATTTGAAACTTTCAATATTGAGGTTGTTGTTTTAATTTGTTGGTGTTATAAATGTTCTTTTTAAAACTTATTTGTATTTTTGGAAGTTGAGCTTGTTGTTGAATTTGTTGGTGTTTTTTTCAATTTTGAGGTTGTTCTTGAATTTGTGGGTGATTTTCAATGTTGATGTTGTTGAATTTGTTGGTGATTTTCAATATTGTGTTTGTTGTTGAATTTGTTGTCTGTTATCAACGTTATTTTTTGAACTTTTTTGTATTTTTCAATGTTGAGGTTGGTCTTGATTTTGTTTATATTTTTCAATGTTGCGGTTGTTGAATTTTGGTGTTTTTCATTGTTGGTGTTGTTGAATTTGTTGGTGATTTTCAATATTGAGGTTGTTGAATTTGTTGGTGATTTTCAATATTGAGGTTGTTGTTGAATTTGTTGGTGTTTTTCAATGTTGAGGTTGTTGTTGAATTTGTTGGCGTTTTTAAATATTAAGGTTGTTGTTGAATTTCTTGGTTTTATGAATGTTTTTTTTCAACTTTTTTGTGTTTTTCAAATTTGAGGTTGTTGCGTATTAGTCGGTGATATTCAGCGTTAAGGTTGTTGAATTTGTTGGTGATTTTCAATATTGAGGTTGTTGTTGAATATGTTGGTGTTTTTTAATGTTGAGGTTGTTGTTGAATTTGTTGGTGTTTTTCATTGTTGACTTTGTTGTTGAATTTCGTGGTGTTATCAATGTCTTTTGTTGAACTTGTTTGTATTTTTAAAAGTTAAGGTTGTTTTTTAACGTTGAGGATGTTGAATTTGTTGGTGATTTTCAATTCAGAGGATGTTGTACAATTTGTTGGTGTTATCAAAGTTCTGTTTTGGACTTCTTAGTACTTTTAAAGGTTGAGGTTGTTGTTGAATTTGTTGGTGATTTTCAATATTGAGGTTGTTGTTGAATTTGTTGGTGTTATCAATGTTATTTTTTGAACTGTTTGTTACTTTTAAACGTTGAGGTTGTTTTTGAATTTGTTGGTGTTTTTCAATATTGGGGTTGTTGTTGAATTTGTTGGTGTTATCAATGTTATTTTTTTGAACTGTTTTGTATTATTCAATGTTGAAGTTGCTGCTGAATTTGTTGGTACTTTTCAATGTGGAGGTTGTAGTTGAATTTGTTGGTCTTTTTCAAAATTGAGTTTGTTGTTGAATTTGTTGGTGTTTTTCAATGTTGAGGTTGTTATTGAATTTGTTGGTGATTTTTAATATTGGGATTGTTGTTGAATTTGTTGGTGTTATCAATGTTATTTTTTGAACTGTTTGTTACTTTTAAACGTTGAGGTTGTTTTTGAATTTGTTGGTGTTTTTCAATATTGGGGTTGTTGTTGAATTTGTAGGTGTTATCAATGTTATTTTTTGAACTGTTTTGAATTATTCAATGTTGAAGTTGCTGTTGAATTTGTTGGTACTTTTCAATGTGGAGGTTGTAGTTGAATTTGTTGGTCTTTTTCAAAATTGAGTTTGTTGTTGATTTTGTTGGTGTTTTTCAATGTTGAGGTTGTTATTGAATTTGTTGGTAATTTTTAATATTGGGGTTGTTGTTGAATTTGTTGGTGTTATCAATGTTATTTTTTGAACTGTTTTGTATTTTTCAATGTTGAGGTTGTTGTTGAATTTCTTGGTATTTTTCAATGTTGCGATTGTTGTTCAATTTTTTGGTGTTTTTCATTCTTGAGGCTGTTGTTGAATTTGTTGGTGTTTTTCATTGTTGAGGATGTTGTTGAATTTGTTGGTGTTATCAATTTTTTTTGAACTTGTTTGTAGTTTTAAAAGTTGAGGATGTTGTTGAATTTGTTGGTGTTTTTCAAAGTTGAGGTCGTTGAATTGGTATGTGATTTTTAATATTGCTGTTGTTTAGAATTTGTTGGGGTTATCAATTGTATTATTGGAACTTTTTTGTGTTTCTCAAAGTTGAGGTTTTTGCAGAATTTATTGATGTTATCAATGTTTATTTTGTTGAACTTATTTGTAATTTTAAAGGTTGAGGTTGATTTTGAATTTGTTCGTTGTTTTTCATTGTTGAAGTTGTTGTTGAATTTGTTGGCGTTTTTCAATGTTGAGGTTGTTGTTTTATTTTTTGTTGCTGTTCATTGTTGAGGTTTTTGTTGAATTTGTTGGTGTCATCAATGTTCTTTTTTCAACTTTTTTGTACTTTTAAAAGTTGAGGTTATTGTTGAATTTGTTGGTGTTTATCACTGATGAGGTTGTTGTTGAATTTGTTGGTGATTTTCAATGTTGAGGTTGTTGTTCAATTTGTTGGTGATTTTCAATATTGAGGTTGTTGTTCAATTTGTTGGTGTTATCAATGGCTTTTTTCAACGTTTTAGTACATGTAAAAGTTGAGGTTGTTGTTGAATTTGTTGGTGTTTTTCAATGATGAGGTTGTTGTTGAATTTGTTGGTGATTTTCAATGTTGAGGTTGTTGTTAAATTTGTTGATGTTTTTCAATGTTGATGTTGTTGTTGAACTTGTTGGTGATATTCAGTGTTTAGGTTGGTGAATTTATTGTTGATTTTAAATGTTGAGGTTGTTGTTGAATTGGACAGTGTCATCAATGTTTATTTTGTTGCACTTGTTTGTATTTTTAAAAGTTGTGGTCGTTGTTGAATTTATTGGTATTTTCACTGTTCATTTTGTTGAACTTTTTTGTACTTTTAAATGTTGAGGTTGTTGTTTAATTTGTTGGTATTTTTCAATGTTGATGTTGTTGAATTTGTTGGTGTTATCAATGTTTTCTTTTGAACTGTTTTGTCTTTTTCAATGTTGAGGTTGTTGAATTTGCTGGTGATTTGGAATATTGAGGTTGTTGATGAATTTGTTGGTATTATCAACGTTTGTTTTGTTGAACTTTTTGGTACTTTTAATAGTTGAGGTTGTTGTTGAAATTGTTTGGATTTTCAATATTGAGGTTGTTGTTGAAATTGTTGGTGTTATCAATGTTATTTTTTGAACTGTTTTGTATTTTTCAATGTTGAGTTTGTAGTTGAATTTGTTGGTGTTTTTCAATGTTGAGGTTGTTGTAGAATTTTTTCGTGTTTTTCATTGTTGAAGATGTTGTTGAATTTGTTGGTGTTATCAATTTTTTTGTTGAACTTGTTTGTATTTTTAAAAGTTGAGGATGTTGTTGAATCTGTTGGTGTTTTTGAAAGTTGAGGTCGTTGAATCGGTTGGTGATTTTCAATATTCCTGTTGCTGTTGAATTTGTTGGGGTTATCAATGGTTTTTTTTGAACTTTTTTGTGTTTTTCAAAGTTGAGGTTTTTGCTTAATTTATTGATGTTATCAATGTTTATTTTGTTGAACTTTTTTGTATGTTTAAACGTTGAGGTTGATTTTGAATTTGTTGGTTGTTTTTCATTGTTGAGGATGTTGTTGAATTTGTTGGCGGTTTTCAATGTTGAGGTTGTTGTTGAATTTCTTGGTACTGTTCATTGTTGAGGTTGTTGTTGAATTTGTTGGTGTTTTTCAATGGTGAGGTTTTTGTTGAATTTGTTGGTGTTTTCATTGTTGAGGTTGTTGTTAAATTTGATGTTGTTTTTCAATGTTGAGGTTGTTGTAGAATTTATTGGTGTTTTTCAAAGTTAAGGTCATTGAATTTGTTGGTGATTTTCAATATAGAGGTTGTTGTTGAATTTGTTGTTGTTATCAATGGGTTTTTTTGAACTTTTTTGTGTTTTTCAAATTTGAGGTTGTTGATGAATTTGTTGGTGATATACAGTGTTGAGGTTGTTGAATTTTTTGGTGATTTTCAATATTTAGGTTGTTGTGGAATTTGTTGATGTTATTAATGTTATTTTTTGAACATTTTGTATTTTTCAATGTTGAGGTTGTTGTTGAATATTTTCTTTTATATCATTGTTGAGGTTGGTCTTGAATTTGTTGGTGTTTTTCAATGTTGAGGTTCTTGTTGAATTTGTTGGTGTTTCTCAATGGTGAGGTTTTTGTTGAATTTTGTGGTCTTTCCATTGTTGAGTTGGTTGTTAAATTTGTTGGTGTTTTTCAATGTTGAGGTTGTTACATTTGTTGGTGATTTTAAACATTGAGGATGTAGTTGAATTTGTTGGTGTTGTCAATGTTTATTTTGTTGAACTTTTTTTTTAGTTTTAAAAGTTGAGGTTGTTGCTGAATTTTTTATTCCTTTTCAATGTTGAGGTTGTTGTTGAATTTGTTTTGTGTTTTTCAATGTTGAGGTTGTAGTTGAATTTATTGGTGTTTTTCAATGTTGATGTTGTTGAATATGTTGGTGATTTTCAATATTGAGTTTGTTGTTGAATTTGTTGGTGTTATCAATGTTATTTTTTGAACTGTTTTGTATTATTCAATGTTGAAGTTGCTGTTGAATTTGTTGGTGCTTTTCAATGTTGAGTTTGTAGTTGAATTTGTTGGTCTTTTTCAATGTTGAGTTTGTTGTTGAATTTGTTGGTGTTTTTCAATGTTGAAGTTGTTATTGAATTTGTTGGTGATTTTTAATAATGGGGTTGTTGTTGAATTTGTTGGTGTTATCAATGTTATTTTTTGAACTGTTTTGTATTTTTCAATGTTGAGGTTGTTGTTGAATTTGTTGGTGTTTTTCATTGTTGACGATGTTGTTGAATTTGTTGGTGTTATCAATTTTTTTTTGAACTTGTTTATATTTTTAAAAGTTGAGGATGTTGTTGAATTTGTTGCTGTTTGTCAAAGTTGAGGTTGTTGAATTGCTTGGTGATTTTTAATATTGCTGTTGTTGTTGAATTTCTTGGGGTTATCAATTGTTTTATTTGACCTTTTTTGTGTTTCTCAAAGTTGAGGTTTTTGAAGAATTTATTGATGTTATCAATGTTTATTTTGTTGAACTTATTTGTAATTTTAAAGGTTGAGGTTGATTTGGAATTTGTTGGTTGTCTTTCATTGTTGAGATTGTTGTTTTATTTTTCTTTGCTGTTCATTGTTGAGGTTTTTGTTGAATTTGTTGGTGTTATCAATGTTCTTTTTTCAACTTTTTTTTACTTTTAAAAGTTGTGGTTATTGTTGAATTTGATGGTGTTTATCACTGATGAGGTTGTTGTTGAATTTGTTGGTGATTTTCAATGTTGAGGTTGTTGTTGAATTTGTTGGTGTTATCAATATTTTCTTTTGAAATGTTTTGTGTTTTTCAATGTTGAGGTTGTTGAATTTGCTGGTGATTTGCAATATTGAGGTTGTTGATGAATTTGTTGGTGATATTCAGTGTTGAGGTTGTTGAATTTTGTTGGTGATTTTCAATATTGAGGTTGTTGTTCAATTTGTTGGTGTTATCAATGGCTTTTTTCAACTTTTTAGTACTTTTAAAAGTTGAGGTTGTTGTTGAATTTTTTGGTGTTATCAACGTTTTCTTTTGATCTTCAATATTGAGATTGTTGTTCTTTTGATTTTCAATATTGAGGTTGTTGTTCAATTTGTTGGTGTTATCAATGGCTTTTTTCAACTTTTTAGTACTTTTAAAAGTTGAGGTTGATGTTGAATTTATTGGTGTTTTTCAATGATGAGGTTGTTGTTGAATTTGTTGGTGATTTTCAATGTTGAGGTTGTTGTTAAATTTGTTGATGTTTTTCAATGTTGATGTTGTTGTTGAACTTGTTGGTGATATTCAGTGTTTAGGTGGGTGAATTTATTGGTGATTTTAAATGTTGAGGTTGTTGTTGAATTGGACAGTGTCATCAATGTTTATTTTTTTGAACTTCTTTGTATTTTTAAAAGTTGTGGTCGTTGTTGAATTTATTGGTGTTTTCACTGTTCATTTTGTTGAACTTTTTTGTACTTTTAAATGTTGAGGTTGTTGTTTAATTTGTTGATGTTTTTCAAAGTTGAGGTCGTTGAATTTGTTGGTGATTTTCAATATTGAGGTTGTTGTTGATTCGGTTGGTGTTTTACAATGTTGATGTTGTTGAATTTGTTGGTGTTATCAATGTTATCTTTTGAACTGTTTTGTGTTTTTCAATGTTGAGGTTGTTAAATTTGCTGGTGATTTTCAATATTGAAGTTGTTGATGAATTTGTTGGTGTTATCAACGTTTATTTTGTTGAACTTTATGGTACTTTTAATAGTTGAGGTTGTTGTTGAAATTGTTTGGATTTTCAATATTGAAGTTGTTGTTGAAATTGTTGGCGTTTTTCAATGTTGAGGTTGTTGTTAAACTTGTTGGTGTTATCAATGTTATTTTTCGAACTTATTTGTATTTTTCAAAGTTGAAATTGTTGTAGAATTTGTTGATATTTTTCAATGTTGAGTTTGTAGTTGAATTTGTTGGTGTTTTTCAATGTTGGATTTTTTGTTCAATTTGTTGTTGTTTTTCAATGTTGAGGTTGTTGTTGAATTTGTTTGTGTTTTACATTGTTGAGGATGTTCTTGAATCTGTTGGTGTTTTTGAAAGTTGAGGTCGTTGAATTGTTTGCTGATTTTCAATATTGCTGTTGCTGTTCAATTTGATGGGGTTATCAATTGTTTTTTTTGAACTTTTTTGTGTTTTTCAAAGTTGAGGTTTTTGCTGAATTTATTGATGTTATCAATGTTTATTTTGTTGAACTTTTTTGTACGTTTAAACGCTGAGGTTGATTTTGAATTTGTTGGTTGTTTTTCATTGTTGAGGTTGTTGTTGAATTTGTTGGCGGTTTTCAATGTTGAGGTTGTTGTTGAATTTCTTGGTGCTGTTCATTGTTGAGGTTGTTGTTGAATTTGTTGGTGTTTTTCAATGGTGAAGTTTTTGTTGAATTAGTTGGTGTTTTCATTGTTGAGGTTGTTGTTAAATTTGATGTTGTTTTTCAATGTTGTTGTTGTTGTTGAATTTGATGTTGTTATCAAAGTTTTTTTTTCAACTTTTTTGTACTTTTAAAAGTTGAGTTTGTTGTTGAATTTGTTGGTGATTTTCAATATTGAGGTTGTTGTTGAATTTGTTGGTGATTTTCAATATTGGGGTTGTTATTGAATTTGTTGGTGTTATCAATGTTATTTTTTGAACTGTTTTGTATTTTTCAATGCTGAGGTTGTTGTTGAATTTGTTGGTATTTTTCAATGTTGCGATTGTTGTTCAATTTTTTGGTGTCTTTCATTGTTGAGGCTGTTGCTGAATTTATTGGTTTTATCACTGTTTATTTTGTTGAACTTTTTTATACTTTTAAACGTTGAGGTTGATTTTGAATGTTTTGTTGTTTGACATTGTTGAGGTTGTTGTTGAATTTTTTGGCGTTTTTCAATTTCGAGGTTGTTGTTGAATTTGTTGGCGGTTTTCAATGTTGAGCTTTTTGTTGCATTTGTTGGTGTTTTTCAATGGTGAGGTTTTTGTTGAATTTGTTGGTGTTTTCATTGTTGAGATTGTTGTTAAATTTGATGTTGTTTTTCAATGTTGATGTTGTTGTTGAATTTGATGGTGTTATCAATGTTCTTTTTATAACTTTTTTGTACTTTTAAAAGATGAGGTTGTTGTTGAATTTGTTGGTGAATTTCAATATTGAGGTTGTTGTTGAATTCGTTGGTGATTTTCAATATTGACGTTGTTGTTGGATTTGATGGTGTTATCAATGGTTGCTTTTGAACTTTTTTGTGTCGTTCAAAGTTGAGGTTGTTGCTGAAATTATTGGTGTTATCAATTATTTATTTTGTTGAACTTTTTTGTACATTTTAAAGTTGAAGTTGATTTTGAATTTGTTGGTGTTTTTAATTTTTGAGGTTGTTGTTGAATTTTTTGGTGATTTTAAATGTTGAGGTTGTTGTTGAATTGGACAGTGTCATCAATGTTTATTTTGTTGAACTTATTTGTATTTTTAAAAGTTAAGGTTGTTGTTGAATTTATTGATATTTTCACTGTTCAATTTGTTGAACTTTTTTGTACTTTTAAATGTTGAGGTTGTTCAATTTGTTGGTGTTTTTCAAAGTTGACGTCGTTGAAATTGTTGGTGATTTTCAATATTGAGGTTGTTGTTGAATTTGTTGGTTTTTTTCAATGTTGATGTTGTTGAATTTGCTGGTGATTTACAATATTGAGGTTGTTGTTGAAATTGTTGGGGTTTTTCAATGCTGAGGTTGTGTTGAACTTGTTGGCGTTATCAATGTTATTTTTTGAATTTTTTTGTATTTTACAAAGTTGAAGTTGTTGTTGAATTTGTTGGTATTTTTCAATGTTGAGGTTGTTGTTGAATTTGTTGGTGATTTTCAATATTGGGGTTGTTGTTGAATTTGTTGCTGTTATCAATGTTATTTTTTGAACTGTTTTGTATTATTCAATGTTGAGGTTCTTGTTGAATTTGTTGGTGTTTTTCAATGTTGAGGTTGTTGTTGAATTTGTTGGTGTTATCAATGTTATTTTTTGAACTGTTTTGTATTTTTCAATGTTGTGGTCGTTGTTGAATTTGTTGGTATTTTTCAATGTTGCGATTGTTGTTCTATTTTTTTGTGTTTTTAATTGTTGAGGCTGTTGTTGAATTTGTTGGTGTTATCAATTTTTTTGTTGAACTTGTTTGTATTTTTAAAACTTGAGGATGTTGTTGAATTTGTTGGTGTTTTTCAAAGTTGAGGTCGTTGAATTGGTTGGTGATTTTTAATATTGCTGTTGTTGTTGAAGTTGTTGGGGTTATCAATGGTTTTATTTGAACTTTTTTGTGTTTTTCAAAGTTGAGGTTTCTGCAGAACTTATTGATGTTATCAATGTTTATTTTGTTGAACTTATTTGTAATTTTAAAGGTTGAGGCTGATTTTGAATTTGTTGGTTGTTTTTCATTGTTGAGGTTGTCGTTGAATTTTTTGTTGCTGTTCATTGTTGAGGTTGTTGTTGATTTTGTTGGTGTTATCAATGTTCTTTTTTCAACTTTTTTGTACTTTTAAAAGTTGAGGTTATTGTTGAATTTGTTGGTGTTTATCACTGATGAGGTTGTTGTTGAATTTGTTGGTGATTTTTAATGTTGAGGTTGTTGTTGAATTTGTTGGTGATTTTAAATATTGAGGTTGTTGTTCAACTTGTTGGTGTTATCAATGGCTTTCTTCAACTTTTTAGTACTTTTAAAAGTTAAGGTTGTTGTTGAATTGGTTGGTGTTTTTCAATGGTGAGGTTGTTGTTGAATTTGTTGGTGATTTTCAATGTTGAGGTTGTTGTTGAATTTGTTGGTGATTTTCAATATTGGGTTTGTTGTTGAATTTGTTGGTGTTATCAATGGTTTTGTTAAACTTTTTTGTGTTTTTCAAAGTTGAGGTTGTTGCTGAATTTGTTGTTGATATTCAGTGTTAAGGTTGTTAAATTTGTTGGTGATTTTCAATATTGATGTAGTTGTTGAATTTGTTGGCGTTTTTCAATGTTGAGGTTTTTGTTCAACTTTTTGGTGTTTTCATTGTTGAGGTTGTTGTTAAATTTGTTGGTTCTTTACAATGTTGAGGTTGTTGTTGAATTTGACAGTGTCATCAATGTTTATTTTGTTGAACTTATTTGTATTTTTAAAAGTTAAGGTTGTTGTTGAATTTATTGATATTTTCACTGTTCAATTTGTTGAACTTTTTTGTACTTTTCAATGTTGAGGTTGTTGTTGAATTTGTTGGTGATTTTCAATGTTTTTTTGTTGAACGTGGCTGTAATTTTAAAAATTGAGGTTGTTCTTGAATTTGTTGGTGTTTTTCAAAGTTGAGGTCGTTGAATTTGTTGGTGATTTTCAGTATTGGGTTTGTTGTTGAATTTGTTGGTGTTATCAATGGTTTTGTTAAACTTTTTGTGTTTTTCAAAGTTGAGGTTGTTGCTGAATTTGTTGTTGATATTCAGTGTTAAGGTTGTTAAATTTGTTGGTGATTTTCAATATTGATGTAGTTGTTGAATTTGTTGGCGTTTTTCAATGTTGAGGTTTTTGTTCAACTTTTTGGTGTTTTCAATGTTGAGGTTGTTGTTAAATTTGTTGGTTCTTTACAATGTTGAGGTTGTTGTTGAATTTGACAGTGTCATCAATGTTTATTTTGTTGAACTTATTTGTATTTTTAAAAGTTAAGGTTGTTGTTGAATTTATTGATATTTTCACTGTTCAATTTGTTGAACTTTTTTGTACTTTTAAATGTTGAGGTTGTTCAATTTGTTGGTGTTTTTCAAAGTTGACGTCATTGAAATTGTTGGTGATTTTCAATATTGAGGTTGTTGTTGAATTTGTTGGTTTTTTTCAATGTTGATGTTGTTGAATTTGCTGGTGATTTACAATATTGAGGTTGTTGTTGAAATTGTTGGGGTTTTTCAATGTTGAGGTTGTGTTGAACTTGTTGGCGTTATCAATGTTATTTTTTGAATTTTTTTGTATTTTACAAAGTTGAAGTTGTTGTTGAATTTGTTGGTATTTTTCAATGTTGAGGTTGTTGTTGAATTTGTTGGTGATTTTCAATATTGGGGTTGTTGTTGAATTTGTTGCTGTTATCAATGTTATTTTTTGAACTGTTTTGTATTATTCAATGTTGAGGTTCTTGTTGAATTTGTTGGTGTTTTTCAATGTTGAGGTTGTTGTTGAATTTGTTGGTGTTATCAATGTTATTTTTTGAACTGTTTTGTATTTTTCAATGTTGTGGTCGTTGTTGAATTTGTTGGTATTTTTCAATGTTGTGATTGTTGTTCTATTTTTTTGTGTTTTTAATTGTTGAGGCTGTTGTTGAATTTGTTGGTGTTATCAATTTTTTTGTTGAACTTGTTTGTATTTTTAAAACTTGAGGATGTTGTTGAATTTGTTGGTGTTTTTCAAAGTTGAGGTCGTTGAATTGGTTGGTGATTTTTAATATTGCTGTTGTTGTTGAAGTTGTTGGGGTTATCAATGGTTTTATTTGAACTTTTTTGTGTTTTTCAAAGTTGAGGTTTCTGCAGAACTTATTGATGTTATCAATGTTTATTTTGTTGAACTTATTTGTAATTTTAAAGGTTGAGGCTGATTTTGAATTTGTTGGTTGTTTTTCATTGTTGAGGTTGTTGTTGAATTTTTTGTTGCTGTTCATTGTTGAGGTTGTTGTTGATTTTGTTGGTGTTATCAATGTTCTTTTTTCAACTTTTTTGTACTTTTAAAAGTTGAGGTTATTGTTGAATTTGTTGGTGTTTATCACTGATGAGGTTGTTGTTGAATTTGTTGGTGATTTTTAATGTTGAGGTTGTTGTTGAATTTGTTGGTGATTTTAAATATTGAGGTTGTTGTTCAACTTGTTGGTGTTATCAATGGCTTTCTTCAACTTTTTAGTACTTTTAAAAGTTAAGGTTGTTGTTGAATTGGTTGGTGTTTTTCAATGGTGAGGTTGTTGTTGAATTTGTTGGTGATTTTCAATGTTGAGGTTGTTGTTGAATTTGTTGGTGATTTTCAATATTGGGTTTGTTGTTGAATTTGTTGGTGTTATCAATGGTTTTGTTAAACTTTTTTGTGTTTTTCAAAGTTGAGGTTGTTGCTGAATTTGTTGTTGATATTCAGTGTTAAGGTTGTTAAATTTGTTGGTGATTTTCAATATTGATGTAGTTGTTGAATTTGTTGGCGTTTTTCAATGTTGAGGTTTTTGTTCAACTTTTTGGTGTTTTCATTGTTGAGGTTGTTGTTAAATTTGTTGGTTCTTTACAATGTTGAGGTTGTTGTTGAATTTGACAGTGTCATCAATGTTTATTTTGTTGAACTTATTTGTATTTTTAAAAGTTAAGGTTGTTGTTGAATTTATTGATATTTTCACTGTTCAATTTGTTGAACTTTTTTGTACTTTTCAATGTTGAGGTTGTTGTTGAATTTGTTGGTGATTTTCAATGTTTTTTTGTTGAACGTGGCTGTAATTTTAAAAATTGAGGTTGTTCTTGAATTTGTTGGTGTTTTTCAAAGTTGAGGTCGTTGAATTTGTTGGTGATTTTCAGTATTGGGTTTGTTGTTGAATTTGTTGGTGTTATCAATGGTTTTGTTAAACTTTTTGTGTTTTTCAAAGTTGAGGTTGTTGCTGAATTTGTTGTTGATATTCAGTGTTAAGGTTGTTAAATTTGTTGGTGATTTTCAATATTGATGTAGTTGTTGAATTTGTTGGCGTTTTTCAATGTTGAGGTTTTTGTTCAACTTTTTGGTGTTTTCAATGTTGAGGTTGTTGTTAAATTTGTTGGTTCTTTACAATGTTGAGGTTGTTGTTGAATTTGACAGTGTCATCAATGTTTATTTTGTTGAACTTATTTGTATTTTTAAAAGTTAAGGTTGTTGTTGAATTTATTGATATTTTCACTGTTCAATTTGTTGAACTTTTTTGTACTTTTAAATGTTGAGGTTGTTCAATTTGTTGGTGTTTTTCAAAGTTGACGTCATTGAAATTGTTGGTGATTTTCAATATTGAGGTTGTTGTTGAATTTGTTGGTTTTTTTCAATGTTGATGTTGTTGAATTTGCTGGTGATTTACAATATTGAGGTTGTTGTTGAAATTGTTGGGGTTTTTCAATGTTGAGGTTGTGTTGAACTTGTTGGCGTTATCAATGTTATTTTTTGAATTTTTTTGTATTTTACAAAGTTGAAGTTGTTGTTGAATTTGTTGGTATTTTTCAATGTTGAGGTTGTTGAATTTGTTGGTGATTTTCAATATTGGGGTTGTTGTTGAATTTGTTGCTGTTATCAATGTTATTTTTTGAACTGTTTTGTATTATTCAATGTTGAGGTTCTTGTTGAATTTGTTGGTGTTTTTCAATGTTGAGGTTGTTGTTGAATTTGTTGGTGTTATCAATGTTATTTTTTGAACTGTTTTGTATTTTTCAATGTTGTGGTCGTTGTTGAATTTGTTGGTATTTTTCAATGTTGCGATTGTTGTTCTATTTTTTTGTGTTTTTAATTGTTGAGGCTGTTGTTGAATTTGTTGGTGTTATCAATTTTTTTGTTGAACTTGTTTGTATTTTTAAAACTTGAGGATGTTGTTGAATTTGTTGGTGTTTTTCAAAGTTGAGGTCGTTGAATTGGTTGGTGATTTTTAATATTGCTGTTGTTGTTGAAGTTGTTGGGGTTATCAATGGTTTTATTTGAACTTTTTTGTGTTTTTCAAAGTTGAGGTTTCTGCAGAACTTATTGATGTTATCAATGTTTATTTTGTTGAACTTATTTGTAATTTTAAAGGTTGAGGCTGATTTTGAATTTGTTGGTTGTTTTTCATTGTTGAGGTTGTCGTTGAATTTTTTGTTGCTGTTCATTGTTAAGGTTGTTGTTGATTTTGTTGGTGTTATCAATGTTCTTTTTTCAACTTTTTTGTACTTTTAAAAGTTGAGGTTATTGTTGAATTTGTTGGTGTTTATCACTGATGAGGTTGTTGTTGAATTTGTTGGTGATTTTTAATGTTGAGGTTGTTGTTGAATTTGTTGGTGATTTTAAATATTGAGGTTGTTGTTCAACTTGTTGGTGTTATCAATGGCTTTCTTCAACTTTTTAGTACTTTTAAAAGTTGAGGTTGTTGTTGAATTGGTTGGTGATTTTCAATGTTGAGGTTGTTGTTGAATTTGTTGGTGATTTTCAATGTTATTTTGTTGAACGTGGCTGTAATTTTAAAAATTGAGGTTGTTCTTGAATTTGTTGGTGTTTTTCAAAGTTGAGGTCGTTGAATTTGTTGGTGATTTTCAATATTGGGTTTGTTGTTGAATTTGTTGGTGTTATCAATGGTTTTGTTAAACTTTTTTGTGTTTTTCAAAGTTGAGGTTGTTGCTGAATTTGTTGTTGATATTCAGTGTTAAGGTTGTTAAATTTGTTGGTGATTTTCAATATTGATGTAGTTGTTGAATTTGTTGGCGTTTTTCAATGTTGAGGTTTTTGTTCAACTTTTTGGTGTTTTCATTGTTGAGGTGGTTGTTAAATTTGTTGGTTCTTTACAATGTTGAGGTTGTTGTTGAATTTGTTGGTGACTTTCAATATTGAGGTTAATGTTGAATTTGTTCCTGTTATCAATGTTATTTTTTGAGCTTTTTTGTATTTTCAATGTTGAGGTTGTTGTTGAATTTGTTGGTATTTTTCAATGTTGATGTTGTTTAATTTTTTGCTGTTTTTCATTGTTGAGGTTGTTGTTGAACTTGTTTGTATTTTTAAAAGTTTAGGATGTTGTTGAATTTGTTAGTGTTGTCAATGTATATTTTTTGAAATTTTTTGTAGTTTTAAAAGATGAGGTTGTTGCTGAATTTTTAAATTGTTTTTCAATGTTGATGTTGTTGAAATTCTTTGTGTTTTTCAGTGTTGAGCTTGCGGAATTTCTTGGTGATTTTACATGTTGAGGTTGTTGTTGAATTGGAAAGGGTCATCAATGTTGATATTGTTGAATTTGTTTGTATTTTTAAAAGTTGTGGTTCTTGTTGAATTTATTGGTATTATCAATGTCTACTTTGTTGAACTTTTTTGTAAATTGAAATGTTGAGGTTATTGTTTAATTTGTTGGTGTTTTTCAAAGTTGAGGTCGTTGAATTTGTTGGTGAATTTGAATATTGAGGTTGTTGTTGAATTTGTTGGTGTTATGAATGTTTTATTTTAAAAACTTTTTTGTGTTTTTCAAAGTTGACGTTGTTGCTGATTTTGTTGGTGATTTTCAATATTGAGGTTGTTGTTGAATTTGTTGGCGTTTTTTAATGTTGAGGTTGTTGTTTAATTTGTTGGTGTTTTTCAAAGTTGAGGTCGTTGAATTTGTTGGTGAATTTGAATATTGAGGTTGTTGTTGAATTTGTTGGTGTTATGAATGTTTTATTTTAAAAACTGTTTTGTGTTTTTCAAAGTTGACGTTGTTGCTGATTTTGTTGGTGATTTTCAATATTGAGGTTGTTGTTGAATTTGTTGGCGTTTTTCAATGTTGAGGTTGTTGTTTAATTTGTTGGTGTTATCAATGTTATTTTTTGAACTTTTTTGTATTTTTCAATGCTGAGGTTGTTGTTGAATTTGTTGGTATTTATCAATGTTGCGGTTATTGTTGAAAGTTTCGCTATTTTTCATTGTTGAGGTTGTTGTTGAACATGTTTGTATTTTTATAAGTTAAGGATGTTGTTGAATTTGTTGAGGTTATTGATTTTGTTGGTGTTGAATATGTTGAGGTTGTTGAATTTGTTGGTGTTTTTCAATGTTGAGGTTGTTTTTGAATTTGTCGGTGATTTTCAATATTGAGTTTGTTGTTGAATTTGTTGGAGTTATCAATGTTTTTTTTTGTTAAACTTGTTTGTATTTTTCATAGTTGAGGTGGTTGTTTAATTTGTTGGTGTTATCATAGTTGAGGCCTTTGAATTTGTTGGTGATTTTCAATATTGTGATTGTTGTTGAATTTGTTGGTGTTATGAATGTTTTTTTTTTAAACTTTTTTGTGTTTTTCAAAGTTAAGGTTGTTGCTGAATTTGTTGGTGATATTCAGTGTTGAGGTTGTTGAATTTGTTGGTGATTTTGAATATTGAGCTTGTTGTTGAATTTGTTGGTGTTTTTCAATGTTGAGGTGGTTGTTGAATTTGTTGGTGTTATCAATGTTTTTTTTTGAACTTGTTAGTATTTTAAAAAGTTGAGGTTGTTGTTGAATTTTTTGGTGTAATTCATTGTTGAACTTTTTTGCATTTTTAAAAGTTAAGGATGTTGTTGAACTTGTTGGTGTTATCAATGTTTTCTTTTGAACTGTTTTGTGTTTTTCAATGTTGAGGTTGTTGAATTTGCTGTTGATTTTCAATATTGAGGATGTTGATGAATTTGTTCATGTTATCAACGTTTATTTTGTTGAACTTTTTTGTACTTTTCAAAGTTGAGGTTATTGTTGAATTTGTTGGGATTTTCAATATTGAGCTTGTTGTTGAAATTGTTGGCGTTTTTCCATGTTGAGTTTGTTGTTGAATTTGTTGGTGCTTTTCAACGTTGAGCTTGTTGTTGAATTTGTTGGTGTTTTTCAATGTTGAGGTGGTTGTTGAATTTGTCGGTGTAATCAATGTTTTTTTGTTGAACATGGTTGTATTTTTAGAAGTTGAGGTCGTTGAATTTGTAGGTGCTTTTCAATATTGACGTTGTTGGTGAATTTGTTGGTGTTATGAATGTTTTATTCTGAACTTTTTTGTGTTTTTCAAAGTTGAGGTTGTTGCTGAATTTGTTGGTGATATTCAGTGTTGAGGTTGTTGAATTTGTTGGTGTTTTTCAAAGTTGAGGTTGTTGTTGAATTTGTTTGTGTTTTTCAAAGTTGAGGTCGTTGAATTTGTTGGTGATTTTCAATATCGAGGTTCTTGTTGAATTTGTTGATGTTATGAATGGTTTTTTTTTTAACTTTTTTGTTTTTTTCAAAGTTGAGGTTGTTGCTGAATTTGTTGGTGATATTCAGTGTTGAGGTTGTTGTTGACTTTTTTGGTGTTTTTCATTGTTGAGATTGTTGTTGAATTTTTTGGTGTTTTTCATTGTTGAGGTTGTTGTTGAATTTTTTGGTGTTTTTCATTGTTGAGGTTGTTGTTGAATTTGTTGGCGTCTTCAAATGTTGAGGTTGTTGTTGAATTTGTTGGTGTTTTTCAATGTTGAGGTTGTTGTTGAATTTTTTGGTGTTTTTCATTGTTGAGGTTGTTGTTGAATTTGTTGGTATTTTTCAAAGTTGAGTTTGTTGTAGAATTAGTTGGTGTTATCAATGTTTTTTTTGTTGAACTTTGTTATATTTTTCAATGTTGAATGTGTTGTTGAATTTGTTGGTGTTTTTCAATATTGAAGTTGTTGAATTTGTTGGTGTTTTTCAAAGTTGAGGTTGTTGAATTTTTTGGTGATTATGAATATTGAGGTTGTTGTTGAATTTGTTGGTGATAACAATGTTACTTTTTGAACTTTTTTGTATTTTTGAAAGTTGAGGTAGTTGTTGAATTTGTTGGGATTTTCAATATTGAGGTTGTTGTTGAATTTGTTGGTGTTTTTCAATGTTGAGGTTGTAGTTGAATTTGTAGGTGTTTTTCAATGTTGAGGTTGTAGTTGAATTTGTTGGTGTTTATCAATGTTGAGGTTGTTGTTGAATTTGTTGGTGTTTATCAATGTTGAGGTTGTTGTTGAATTTGTTGCTGTTATCAATGTTATTTTTTGAACTTTTTTGTATTTTCGAAATTTGAGGTTGTTGTTTAATTTGTTGTTCTTTTTCAATGTTGAGGTTGATGTTGAATTTACTTGTGTTTTTCCAAGTTGTGGTCGTTGAATTTGTTGGTGATTTTCAATATTGAGGTTCTTGTTGAAATTGTTGGCGTTTTTCAATGTTGATGTTGTTGTTGTTATTGTTGGTGTTTTTCTATGTTCAGGTTATTGTTGAATTTGTTGACGTTATCAATGTTATTTTTTTAACTTTTTTGTATTTTTGAAAGTGAGGTTTTTGTTGAATTTGTTGGTGTTTTTCAATGATGAGGTTGTTGTTGAATTTGTTGGTGTTTCTCAATGTTGAGGTCGTTGAATTTGTTGGTGATTTTCAATATTCAGGTTGTTGTTGAATTTTTTGGTGTTATGAATGGTTTTTATGAACCTTTTTGTGTTTTTCAATCTTGAGTTTGTTGCTGAATTTGTTGGTGATATTCAATATTGTGGTTGTTGTTGAGTTTGTTGGTGTTTTTAAATATTCAGGTTGTTGTTGAATTTGTTGGTGTTAAAAATTTTTTTTTGAACTTTTTTGTGTTTTTCCACGTTGAGGTTGTTGCTGAATTTGTTGGTGATACTCAGTGTTGAGGTTGTTGAATTTGTTGGTGCTTTACAATGTTGTGGTTGTTGTTGAATTTGTTGGTGTTATCAATGTTATTTTTTGATCTTTTTTGTATTTTTGAAAGTTGAGGTTGTTGTTGAATTTATTGATGTTTTTCAATGATGAGGTTGTCCTTGAATTTGTTGGTGTTTTTCAATGTTGAGGTCGTTGAATTTGTTGGTGATTTTCAATATTCAGGTTTTTGTTGAATTTGTTGGTATTGTGAATGGTTTTTTGAACTTTTTTGTGCTTTTCAATCTTGAGTTTGTTGCTGAATTTGTTGCTGTTTTTCAATATTCAGGTTGTTGTTGAATTTGTTGGTGTAATGAATATAGTTTTTGAAATTCTTTGTGCTTTTCAAAGATCAGGTTGTTGCTGAATTTGTTGGTGATATTCAGTGTTGAGCTTGTTGAATTCGTTGGTGATTTTCAATATTGAGGTTGTTGTTAATATTTGTTGGTGTTATCAACGTTTATTTTGTTGAACTTTTTTGTACTTTTAAATGTTGAGGTTGTTGCTGAAATATTGAGGTTGTTGTTGAAATTGTTGGCGTTTTTCAATGTTGAGTTTGTTGTTGGAATTATTTGTGATTGTCAATATTGAGGTTGTTGTTGAACATGTTGGTGTTATCAATGTTATTTTTTTGAAACTTTTTGTATTTTATAAAGTTGAAGTAGTTATTCAATTTTTTGGTTTTTTTCAATGTTAAGGTTGCTGTTGAATTTGTTGCTGTTATCAATGTTATTTTTTGAACTTTTTTGAATTTTTGAAAGTTGAGGTTGCTGTTTAATTTGTTGTTGTTTTTCAATGTTGAGGTTGATGTTGAATTTACTTGTGTTTTTCAAAGTTGTGGTCGTTGAATTTGTTGGTGATT
Organism: Cetorhinus maximus; assembly: GCF_964194155.1. Lineage (NCBI taxonomy): Eukaryota > Metazoa > Chordata > Chondrichthyes > Lamniformes > Cetorhinidae > Cetorhinus > Cetorhinus maximus. The sequence goes on along the minus strand of NW_027596947.1, from coordinate 69,405 downwards.
TTCAATATTGAGGGTGTTTTTTGAATTTGTTGGTGTTCTGAATGTTTTTTTCTTTAACTATTTTGTCTTTTTCAAAGTCGATGTTGTTGCTAAATTTGTTGGTGATACTCAGTGTTGAGCCTGTTGAATCTGTTGCTGTTTTTCAATGTTGTGGTTGTTGTTGAATTTGTTGGTGTTATCAATGTTATTTTTTGAACTTTTTTGTATTTTTGAAAGCTGAGGTTGTTGCTGAATTTGTTGGTGTTTTTCAATGTTGAGGTTGTTGAATTTGTTTGTGATTTTGAATATTGCGCTTGTTGCTGAATTTGTTGGTGTTATGAATGGTTTTTTTGAACTTTTTTGTGTTTTTCAATCTTGAGGTTGTTGCTGAATTTCTTGGTGATTTTCAATGTTGAGGTTGTTGGATTTGTTCGTGATTTTCAATATTGCGGTTGTTGTTGAATTTGTTGGCGTTTTTCAATATTCAGGTTGTTGTTGAATTTGTTGGCGTTTTTCAATATTCAGGTTGTTGTTGAATTTGTTGGTGATATTCAGTGTTGAGGTTGTTGAATATTTTGGTGATTTTTAATATTGAGGTTGTTGTTGAATTCGTTGGTGATTTTCAACATTGAGTTCCTTGTTGAATTTTTTGGTTTTATCAATGTTTTTTGTTGAACTTGTTTGTATTTTTTAAAGTTGAGGTTGTCATTGAATTTGTTGGTGTTTTTCAAAGTTGAGGTCGTTGAATTTGTTGGTGATTTTCAATATTTAGATTGTTGTTAAATTTGTTGGTGTTATCAACGTTTATTTTGTTGAACTTTTTTGTACTTTTAAAAGTTGAGGTTGTTGTTGAATTTGTTGGAGTTTTTCAATGTTGAGTTTGTTGTTGGTATTGTTGATGATTGTCAATATTTAGGTTGCTGTTTAATATGTTGGTGTTATCAATGTTATTTTTTTGAAACTTTTTGTATTTTCAAAGTTGATGTTGTTGTTGAATTTGTTGGTGTTTTTCAATGTTGAGGTTGTTGCTGAATTTCTTGGTGATGTTCAGTGTTGAGGTTGTTGAATTTGTCAGTGATTTTCAATATTGAGGTTGTTGTTAAATTTGTTGGTGTTATCAACGTTTATTTTGTTGACTTTTGTGTACTTTAAAAAGTTGAGGTTGTTGTTGAATTTGTTGGGATTTTCAATATTGAGGTTGTTGTTGAAATTGTTGGAGTTTTTCAGTGTTGATTTTGTTGTTGGTATTGTTGATGATTGTCAATATTGAGGTTGTTGTTGAATATGTTGGTGTTATCAATGTTATTTTTTTGAAACTTTTTGTATTTTTCAAAGTTGAAGTTGTTGAATTTGTTGCTGTTTTTCAATATTGAGGTTGTCGTTGAATTTTTGGGTGTTTATCAATGTTGAGGTTGTTGCTGAATTTGTTGGTGTTTTTCAATATTGAGGTTGTCATTGAATTTGTGGGAGTTTATCAATGTTGAGGTTGTTGTTGAATTTGTTGGTGTTTTTCAATGTTGAGGTTGATGTTGAATTTGTTGGTGTTCTGAATGATTTTTTTGAACGTTTTTGTGTTTTTCAAAGTTGGGGTTGTTGCTGAATGTGTTGGTGATACTCAGTGTTGAGATTGTTGAATTTGTTGGTGTTTTTCAATGTTGTGGTTGTTGTTGAATTTGTTGGTGTTTTCCAATGTTGAGGTTGTTGTTGAAATTTTTTGCTTTTTTCAATGTTGAAGTTGTTCAAACTGTTGGTGTTATTCAATGTTGAGGTCGTTGAATTTGTTGGCGATTTTCAATATTCAGGTTGTTGTTTAATTTGTTGGTGTTATGACTGTTTTTTTTGAACTTTTTTGTGTTTTTCAAAGTTGAGGTTGTTGCTGAATTTGTTGGTGATATTCAGTCTTGAGGTTGTTGAATTTGTTAGTGATTTTCAATATTGAGGTCGATGTTGAATTTGTTGGTGTCATCAATTTTATTTATTGAACTGTTTTGTATTTTTCAATGTTGAGGTTGTTGTTGAATTTGTTGGTGTTTTTCATTGTTGAGTTTCTTGTTGAATTTGTTGGTGTTTTTCATTGTTGAGGTTGTTCTTGAATTTGTTGGTGTTTTTCAATGTTGAGGTTGTTTTTGAATTTGCTGGTGTCTTTCACTGTTGAGGTTGTTGTTGAATTTGTTGGCGTTTTTCAATGTTGAATTTGTTGTTGGAATTGTTGGTGATTTTCAATATGGAGGTTGTTGTTTAATTTGTTGGTATTATCAACGTTTATTTTGTTGAACTTTTTTGTACTTTTAAAAGCTGAGGTTGGTGTTGAATTTTTTGGGATTTTCAATATTGAGCTTGTTGTTGAAACTGATGGCGTTTTTCAATGTTGAGTTTGTTGTTGGAATTGTTGGTGATTTTCAATATTGAGGTTGTTGTTGAATTTGTTGGTGTTTTTCAATGTTGAGGTTGTTGTTGAATTTGTTGGTGTTATCAATGTTATTTTTTGAACTTTTTTGTATTTTTTAAAGTTGAGGTTGTTGTTGAATTTGTTGGTGTTTTTCAATGTTGTGGTTGTTGTTGAATTTGTTGGTGTTATCAATGTTATTTTTTGAACTTTTTTGTATTTTTTAAAGTTGAGGTTGTTGTTGAATTTGTTGGTGTTTTTCATTGTTGATGTTACTGATGTTTTTCAATGTTGAAGATGTTGTTGAATTTGTTGGTGTTTTAACTTTTTGAGGTTGTTGGTGTTATCAATGTGTTTTGTTGAACTTGTTTGTATTTTTAAAAGTTGAGGTTGTTGTTGAATTTGTTGGTGTTTTTCAAAGTTGAGGTCGTTGAATTTGATGAAGATTTTCAATATTGAGGTTGTTGTTGATTATGTTGGTGTTATGAATGTTTTTTTTTAAACTGCATAAACAGTGCCCCCATCAAAAACTCTATTTACACAGTGCCCCCATCATAAAAACTATTTAAACAGTGCCCCCATTCATAAAGACTATTCAAACAGTGCCCCCATCATAAACACTATTTAAACAGTGCCCCCATCATAAAAACTATTTAAAAAGTGTCCCCATCATAAACACTATGTAAACACTGCCCCCATCATAAACACTATATAAACAGTCGCCGCATCATAAACACTATTTAAACAGTGCGCCATCATAATCACTATTAAATCAGTGCTCCATCATAAACGCAATTAAATTAGTTTAAATAGTGTTAATGATGGGGCACTGTTTATATTCTGTTTTTGATTGGGCACTGGTTATATAGTGTTTATGATGGGGAACTGTTTAAATAGTGATGGGGCCAGAATTTAAAGTCAGTCCGGGGACAGTGCACATCACTGCTTAAATAATGTTTATGATGGGGCACTGTTTATATAGTGTTTATGATGGGTCACTGTTTAAATAGTGTTTATGATGGGGGCACTGCTTATATAGTGTTTATGATGGGGGCACTGTTTAAATAGTGTTTATGATGGGGGCACTGTTTAAATAGTGTTTATGATGGGGGCACTGTTTATATAGTGTTTATGATGGGGGCACTGTTTAAATAGTGTTTATGATGGGGGCACTGTTTAAATAGTGTTTATGATGGGGCACTGTTTAAATAGTGTTTATGATGGGGGCACTGTTTATATAGTGTTTATGATGGGGGCACTGTTTATATAGTGTTTATGATGGGGGCACTGTTTAAATAGTGTTTATGATGGGGGCACTTTTTAAATAGTGTTTATGATGGGGGCACTGTTTAAATAGTGTTTATGATGGGGGCACTGTTTAAATAGTGTTTATGATGGGGCACTGTTTAAATAGTGTTTATGATGGGTTACTGTTTATATAGTGTTTATGAGGGGGCACTGTTTATATAGTGTTTATGATGCGTTACTGTTTATATAGTGTTTATGATGGGGGCACTGTTTATATAGTGTTTATGATGGGGGCACTGTTTAAATAGTGTTTATGATGGGGGCACTGTTTAAATAGTGTTTATGATGGGGGCACTGTTTATATAGTGTTTATGATGGGGGCACTGTTTAAATAGTGTTTATGATGGGGGCACTGTTTAAATAGTGTTTAAGATGGGGGCACTGTTTAAAGAGTGTTTATGATGCGGGCACTGTTTAAATATTGTATATAATGGGGGCTCTGTTTCATTAGGTTTTATGATGGAGGCAGTGTTTATATAGAGTTTATGATGGGGGCACTGTTTTAAAAGTGTTTATGATGGGGCACTGTTTATATAGTGCTTAGATGGGGGCACTGTTTATATAGTGTTTATGATGGGGGCAGTGTTTATATAGTGTTTATGATGAGGCACTGTTTATATAGTGTTTATGATGGGGGCACTGTTTATATAGTGTTTATGATGGGGGCACTGTTTATATAGTGTTTGTGATCGGGGCACTGTTTATATAGTGTTTATAATGGGTCACTGTTTATATAGTGTTTATGATGTGGGCACTGTTTATATAGCGATTATGACGGGGGCACTGTTTAAATAGTGTTTATGATGGGGGCTCTGTTTAAATAGTGCGTATGATGGGGGCACTGTTTAAATAGTGTTTATGATGGGGCACTGTTTAAATAGTGTTTATGATGGGGGCACTGTTTAAATAGGGTTTATGATGGGGGCTCTCTTTAAATAGTGTTAATGATGGGGGCACTGTTTATATAGTGTTTATTATGGGGGCACTTTTTATATAATGTTTATGATGTGGGCACTGTTTATATAGTGTTTATGATGGGGGCACTGTTTAAATAGTGTTTATGATGGGGGCACTGTATATATAGTGTTTATGAAGGGGACACTGTTTTAATAGTGTTTATGATGGACACTGATCATATAGTGTTTATGATGGAAGCACTGTTTAAATAGTGTTTATGATGGTGTCTCTGTTTAAATAGTGTATATGATGGGGGCACTGTTTAAATAGTGTTTATGATGGGGCACTGTTTATATAGTGTTTTTGATGGGGGCACTGTTATATAGTGTTTATGATGGGGCACTGTTTATAAAGTGATTATGATGGGGGCACTGTTTATATAGTGTTTATGATGGGGGCACTGTTTAAATAGTGTTTATGATGGGGGCACTGTTTAAATAGTGTTTAAGATGGGGACACTGTTTAAATAGTGTTTATGATGGGGGCACTGTTTATATAGTGTTTATGATGTGGGCACTGTTTATAAAGTGTTTATGATGGGTGCACTGTTTAAATAGAGTTTATGATGGGGCACTGATTATATAGTGTTTATGATGGAGGCATTGTTAAAATAGTGTTTATGATGGGGGCACTATTTATATAGTGTTTATGATGGTGTCACTGTTTATATAGTGTTTATGATGGGGCACTGTTTATATCGTATTTATGATGGGGGCACTGTTTATATAGTGTTTATGATGGGGGCACTGTTTATATAGTGTTTATGATGGGAGCACTGTTTATATAGTGTTTATGATGGGGGTACTGTTTATAAAGTGTTTATGATGGGGGCACTGTTTATATAGTGTTTATGATGGGGGCACTGTTTAAATAGTGTTTATGATGGGAGCACTGTTTAAATAGTGTTTATGATGGGGGCACTGTTTATATAGTGTTGTGATGGGGGCACTGTTTATATAGAGTTTATGATGGGGGCACAGCTTATATAGTGTTTATGATGGGGGCACTGCTTAAAGAGTGTTTATGATGGGAGCACTGTTTAAATAGTATTTATGATGGGGGAACTGTTTATATAGTGTTTATGACTGGGCCACTGGTTTTATAGTGTTTATGATGGGGGCACTGTTAATATAGTGTTTATGATGGGGAATTGTTTATATAGTGTTTATAATGAGGGCACTCGTTATATAGTGTTTAAGATGGGGGCACTGTTTACATAGTGTTTATGATGGGGCACTGTTTATATAGTGTTTATCATGGGGGCACTGTTTATATAGTGTTTAAGATTGGGGCACTGTTTAATTAGTGTTAATAATGGGGGCAATGTTTAAATAGTGTTTATGATGGGGGCACTGTTTAAATAGTGTTTATGATGGGGGCACTGTTTAAATAGTGTTTATGATGGAGGCACTGTTTATATAGTGTTTCTGATGGACACTGTTTATATAGTGTTTATGATGGGGGCACTTTTTATATAGTGTTTATGATGGGGGCACTTTTTATATAGTGTTTATGATGGGACACTGTCTATATAGTGGTTATCATGGGACAATGTTTATATAGTATTTACGATGGGGGCACTGTTTATAAAGTGTTTATGAAGGGGACACTGTTTATATAGTGTTTAAGATGGAAGCACTGTTTAAATAGTGTTTATGATGGGGGCACTGTTTAAATAGTGATTATGATGGGGGCACTGTTTATATAGTGTTAATGATGGGGGCACTGTTTATATAGTGTTTATGATGGGGGCACTGTTTATATAGTGTTTATGATGGGGCACTGTTTAAATAGTGTTTATGATGGGGGCACTGTTTATCTTATGTTTATGATGGGGGCACTGTTTAAATAGTGTTTATGATGGGGGCTCGGTTTAAATAGTGTTTATGATGGGGGCAATGTTTATATAGTGTTTATTATGGGGGCGCTGTTTATATAGTGTTTATGATGTGGGCGCTGTTTATATAGTGTTTATGATGGGGGCACTGTTTATATAGTGTTTATGATGGGGGCATTTTTTTAATAGTGTTTATGATGGATACTGTTTATATAGTGTTTATGATGGACACTGTTTATATAGTGTTTATGATGGGGGCACTGCTTAAATAGTGTTTATGATGGGGGCACTTTTTATATAGTGTCCATGATGGGGCACTGTTTATATAGTGTTTATGATGGAGGGCACAGTTATATAGTGTTTATGATGGGGCACTGTTTATATAATGTTTATGATGGGGACACTGTTTATGTAGTGTTTAGCATTGGGGCACTGTTTATATAGCGTTTAAGATGGGAGCCCAGTTTAAATAGTGTTTATGATGGAGGCACTGTTTATATGGTGTTTATGATGGGGCACTGTTTAAATAGTGTTTATGATGTGGGCACTGTTTATATAGTGTGTATGATGGGGACATGTTTATATAGTGTTTATGATGGGGGCACTGTTTAAATAGTGATTATGATGGGGGCACTGTTTACATAGTGTATATGATGGGGGCACAGCTTATATAGTGTTTATGATGGGGGCACTGTTTATATAGTGATTTTGATGGGGGCACTGTTTATATAGTGTTTATGATGGGGGCACTGTTTATATAGTGTTTATAATGGGGGCACTGTTTAAATAGAGTTTATGACGGGGGCACTGTTTAAATAGTGTTTATGATGGGGGCACTGTTTACATAGTGTTTGTGATGGGGGCACTGTTTATCTAGAGTTTATGATGGGGGCACTGTTTATATAGTGTTTATGATGGGGGCACTGTTTAAATAGTGTTTATGATGGGAGCAATGTTTAAATAGTATTTATGATGGCGGCACTGTTTATATATTGTTTATGATAGGGCCACTGTTTTTATAATGTTTATGATGGGGGCACTGTTTATATAGTGTTTAGCATTGGGGCACTGTTTATATAGCGTTTAAAATGGGAGCACTGTTTAAATAGTGTTTATGATGGAGGCACTGTTTATATTATGTTTATGATGGGGGCAGTGTTTAAATAGTGTTTATGATGGGGGCACGGTTTAAATAGTGTTTATGATGGGGGCAATGTTTATATAGTGTTTATGATGAGGGCACTGTTTATATAGTGTTTATGATGGGGGCACTGTTAAAATAGTGTTTATGATGGGGGCACTGTTTATATAGTGTTTATGATGGGGGCACTGTTTTAATAGTGTTTATGATGGACACTGTTTATATAGTGTTTATGATGTACACTGTTTATATAGTGTTTATGATGGGGGCACTTTTTATATAGTGTTTATGATGGGGCACTGCTAATATAGTCTTTATGATGGGGGAACTTATATAGTGTTTATGATGGGGCACTGTTTATATAGTGATTATGATGGGGGCACTGTTTATATAGTGTTTATGATGGGCGCACTGTTTACATAGTGTTTATGATGGGGGCACTGTTTAAATAGTGTTTATGATGGGGACACTGTTTAAATAGTGCTTATGATTTGGGCACTCTTTATATAGTGTTGATGATGTGGGCACTGTTTATATAGTGTTTATGATGGGGGTACTGTTTAAATAGAGGTTATGATGGGGCACTATTTATATAGTGTTTATGATGGGGACACTGTTTAAATAGTGTTTATGATGGGGGCACTGTTTATATAGTGTTTATGATGGGGTACTTTCTATATAGTGGTTATCATGGGGAAATGTTTATATAGTATTTACGATGGGGGCCCTGTTTATAAAGTGTTTATGATGGGGCACTGTTTAAATAGTGTTTATGATGGGGGCACTGTTTATATAGTGTTTATGATGGGGCACTGTTTAAATAGTGTGTATGATGGGGGCACTGTTTATCTTATGTTTATGATGGGGGCACTGTTTATATAGTGTTTATGATGGGGGCATTTATTTAATAGTGTTTATGATGAACACTGTTTATATATTGTTTATGATAAGGGCTCTGTTTAAATAGGTTTTATGATGGGGGCACTTTTTATATAGTTTTTATGAAGGGGCACTGTTTATATAGTGTTTATGATGGGGGAACTGTTATATATTGTTTATGATGGGAGCACTGTTTAAATAGTGTTTATGATGGGGGCACTGTTTAAATAGTGTTTATGATGGGGACACTGTTTAAATAGTGTTTATGATGGGGGCACTGTTAATATAGTGTTTATGATGTGGGCACTGTTTATATACTGATTATAATGGGGGCACTGTTTAAATAGAGTTTATGATGGGGCACTGTTTAAATAGTGTTTATGATGGGAGCACTGTTTAAATAGTGTTTATGATGGGGGCACTGTTTATATAGAGTATATGATAGGGGCACTTTTTATATAGTGTTTATGATCGGGGCACTGTTTAAATAGTGTTTATGATGGGAGCACTGTTTAAATAGTATTTATGATGGCGGCACTGTTTATATATTGTTTATGATAGGGCCACTGTTTTTATAGCGTTTATGATGGAGGCACTGTTTACATATTGTTTATGATGGGGCACTGCTTATATAGTGTTTAGCATTGGGGCACTGTTTATATAGTGTTTAAGATGGGAGCCCAGTTTAAATAGTGTTTATGATGGGGCACTGTTTATATAGTGTTTATGATGGGGCACTGTTTAAATAGTGTTTAAGATGGGGGCACTGTTTAAATAGTGTGTATGATGGGGCCCTGTTTATATAGTGTTTATGATGGGGGCACTGTTTAGATAGTGATTATGATGCGGGCACTGTTTATATAGTCTTATGATGGGGGCACTGTTTATATAGTGTTTATGATGGGGGCACTGTTTAATTAGTGTTTATGAAAAGGGGAACTGTTTATATAGTGATTATGATGGGGGCAATGTTTATATAGTGTTTATTATGGGGGCGCTGGTTATATAGTGTTTATGATGTGGGCACTGTTTATATAGTGTTTATGATGGGGGCACTGTTTAAATAGTGTTTAAGATGGGGGCACTGTTTTAATAGTGTTTATGATGGACACTGTTTATATAGTGTTTATGATGGACACTGTTTATATAGTGTTTATGATGGGGGCACTTTTTATATAGTGTTTATGATGCGGCACTGCTAATATAGTGTTTATGATGGGGGCACTTATATAGTGTTTATGATGGGGCACTGTTTATATAGTGATTATGATGGGGGCACTGTTTATATAGTGTTTATGATGGGCGCACTGTTTAAATAGTGTTTATGATGGGGGCACTGTTTAAATAGTGTTTATGATGGGGACACGGTTTAAATAGTGTTGATGATGTGGGCACTGTTTATATAGTGCTTATGATGGGGGCACTGTTTAAATAGAGGTTATGATGGGGCACTATTTATATAGTGTTTATGATGGGGACAGTGTTTAAATAGTGTTTATGATGGGGGCACTGTTTATATAGTGTTTATGATGGGGCACTGTCTATATAGCGGTTATCATGGGGCAATGTTTATATAGTATTTACGATGGGGGCACTGTTTTATACAGTGGTTATGAAGGGGCAACTGTTTATATAGTGTTTAAGATGGGAGCACTCTTTTAATAGTGTTTATGATGGGGGCACTGTTTAAATAATGATTATGATGGGGGCACTGTTTATATAGTGTTAATGATGGGGGCACTGTTTATATAGTGTTTGTGATGGAGGCACTGTTTATATAGTATTTATGATGGGAGCACTGTTTAAATAGTGTTTTTGATGGGGGCACTGTTTAAATAGTGATTATGATGGGGGCACTGTTTAAATAGTGTTTATGATGGGGACACTGTTTAAATAGTGTTTATGATGGGGGCACTGTTAATATAGTGTTTATGATGTGGGCACTGTTTATATACTGATTATAATGGGGGCACTGTTTAAATAGAGTTTATGATGGGGCACTGTTTAAATAGTGTTTATGATGGGAGCACTGTTTAAATAGTGTTTATGATGGGGGCACTGTTTATATAGTGTTTGTGATGGGGGCACTGTTTATATAGAGTATATGATAGGGGCACTTTTTATATAGTGTTTATGATCGGGGCACTGTTTAAATAGTGTTTATGATGGGAGTACTGTTTAAATAGTATTTATGATGGCGGCACTGTTTATATATTGTTTATGATAGGGCCACTGTTTTTATAGCGTTTATGATGGAGGCACTGTTTACATATTGTTTATGATGGGGCACTGCTTATATAGTGTTTAGCATTGGGGCACTGTTTATATAGTGTTTAAGATGGGAGCCCAGTTTAAATAGTGTTTATGATGGGGGCACTGTTTATATAGTGTTTATGATGGGGCACTGTTTAAATAGTGTTTAAGATGGGGGCACTGTTTAAATAGTGTGTATGATGGGGCCCTGTTTATATAGTGTTTATGATGGGGGCACTGTTTAGATAGTGATTATGATGCGGGCACTGTTTATATAGTCTTATGATGGGGGCACTGTTTATATAGTGTTTATGATGGGGGCACTGTTTATGTAGTGTTTAGCATTGGGGCACTGTTTATATAGCGTTTAAGATGGGAGCCCAGTTTAAATAGTGTTTATGATGGAGGCACTGTTTATATGGTGTTTATGATGGGGCACTGTTTAAATAGTGTTTATGATGTGGGCACTGTTTATATAGTGTGTATGATGGGGACATGTTTATATAGTGTTTATGATGGGGGCACTGTTTAAATAGTGATTATGATGGGGGCACTGTTTACATAGTGTATATGATGGGGGCACAGCTTATATAGTGTTTATGATGGGGGCACTGTTTATATAGTGATTTTGATGGGGGCACTGTTTATATAGTGTTTATGATGGGGGCACTGTTTATATAGTGTTTATAATGGGGGCACTGTTTAAATAGAGTTTATGACGGGGGCACTGTTTAAATAGTGTTTATGATGGGGGCACTGTTTACATAGTGTTTGTGATGGGGGCACTGTTTATCTAGAGTTTATGATGGGGGCACTGTTTATATAGTGTTTATGATGGGGGCACTGTTTAAATAGTGTTTATGATGGGAGCAATGTTTAAATAGTATTTATGATGGCGGCACTGTTTATATATTGTTTATGATAGGGCCACTGTTTTTATAATGTTTATGATGGGGGCACTGTTTATATAGTGTTTAGCATTGGGGCACTGTTTATATAGCGTTTAAAATGGGAGCACTGTTTAAATAGTGTTTATGATGGAGGCACTGTTTATATTATGTTTATGATGGGGGCAGTGTTTAAATAGTGTTTATGATGGGGGCACGGTTTAAATAGTGTTTATGATGGGGGCAATGTTTATATAGTGTTTATGATGAGGGCGCTGTTTATATAGTGTTTATGATGGGGGCACTGTTAAAATAGTGTTTATGATGGGGGCACTGTTTATATAGTGTTTATGATGGGGGCACTGTTTTAATAGTGTTTATGATGGACACTGTTTATATAGTGTTTATGATGTACACTGTTTATATAGTGTTTATGATGGGGGCACTTTTTATATAGTGTTTATGATGGGGCACTGCTAATATAGACTTTATGATGGGGGAACTTATATAGTGTTTATGATGGGGCACTGTTTATATAGTGATTATGATGGGGGCACTGTTTATATAGTGTTTATGATGGGCGCACTGTTTACATAGTGTTTATGATGGGGGAACTGTTTAAATAGTGTTTATGATGGGGACACTGTTTAAATAGTGCTTATGATTTGGGCACTCTTTATATAGTGTTGATGATGTGGGCACTGTTTATATAGTGTTTATGATGGGGGTACTGTTTAAATAGAGGTTATGATGGGGCACTATTTATATAGTGTTTATGATGGGGACACTGTTTATATAGTGTTTGTGATGGGGGCACTGTTTATATAGAGTATATGATAGGGGCACTTTTTATATAGTGTTTATGATCGGGGCACTGTTTAAATAGTGTTTATGATGGGAGTACTGTTTAAATAGTATTTATGATGGCGGCACTGTTTATATATTGTTTATGATAGGGCCACTGTTTTTATAGCGTTTATGATGGAGGCACTGTTTACATATTGTTTATGATGGGGCACTGCTTATATAGTGTTTAGCATTGGGGCACTGTTTATATAGTGTTTAAGATGGGAGCCCAGTTTAAATAGTGTTTATGATGGGGGCACTGTTTATATAGTGTTTATGATGGGGCACTGTTTAAATAGTGTTTAAGATGGGGGCACTGTTTAAATAGTGTGTATGATGGGGCCCTGTTTATATAGTGTTTATGATGGGGGCACTGTTTAGATAGTGATTATGATGCGGGCACTGTTTATATAGTCTTATGATGGGGGCACTGTTTATATAGTGTTTATGATGGGGGCACTGTTTATGTAGTGTTTAGCATTGGGGCACTGTTTATATAGCGTTTAAGATGGGAGCCCAGTTTAAATAGTGTTTATGATGGAGGCACTGTTTATATGGTGTTTATGATGGGGCACTGTTTAAATAGTGTTTATGATGTGGGCACTGTTTATATAGTGTGTATGATGGGGACATGTTTATATAGTGTTTATGATGGGGGCACTGTTTAAATAGTGATTATGATGGGGGCACTGTTTACATAGTGTATATGATGGGGGCACAGCTTATATAGTGTTTATGATGGGGGCACTGTTTATATAGTGATTTTGATGGGGGCACTGTTTATATAGTGTTTATGATGGGGGCACTGTTTATATAGTGTTTATAATGGGGGCACTGTTTAAATAGAGTTTATGACGGGGGCACTGTTTAAATAGTGTTTATGATGGGGGCACTGTTTACATAGTGTTTGTGATGGGGGCACTGTTTATCTAGAGTTTATGATGGGGGCACTGTTTATATAGTGTTTATGATGGGGGCACTGTTTAAATAGTGTTTATGATGGGAGCAATGTTTAAATAGTATTTATGATGGCGGCACTGTTTATATATTGTTTATGATAGGGCCACTGTTTTTATAATGTTTATGATGGGGGCACTGTTTATATAGTGTTTAGCATTGGGGCACTGTTTATATAGCGTTTAAAATGGGAGCACTGTTTAAATAGTGTTTATGATGGAGGCACTGTTTATATTATGTTTATGATGGGGGCAGTGTTTAAATAGTGTTTATGATGGGGGCACGGTTTAAATAGTGTTTATGATGGGGGCAATGTTTATATAGTGTTTATGATGAGGGCGCTGTTTATATAGTGTTTATGATGGGGGCACTGTTAAAATAGTGTTTATGATGGGGGCACTGTTTATATAGTGTTTATGATGGGGGCACTGTTTTAATAGTGTTTATGATGGACACTGTTTATATAGTGTTTATGATGTACACTGTTTATATAGTGTTTATGATGGGGGCACTTTTTATATAGTGTTTATGATGGGGCACTGCTAATATAGTCTTTATGATGGGGGAACTTATATAGTGTTTATGATGGGGCACTGTTTATATAGTGATTATGATGGGGGCACTGTTTATATAGTGTTTATGATGGGCGCACTGTTTACATAGTGTTTATGATGGGGGCACTGTTTAAATAGTGTTTATGATGGGGACACTGTTTAAATAGTGCTTATGATTTGGGCACTCTTTATATAGTGTTGATGATGTGGGCACTGTTTATATAGTGTTTATGATGGGGGTACTGTTTAAATAGAGGTTATGATGGGGCACTATTTATATAGTGTTTATGATGGGGACACTGTTTAAATAGTGTTTATGATGGGGGCACTGTTTATATAGTGTTTATGATGGGGTACTTTCTATATAGTGGTTATCATGGGGAAATGTTTATATAGTATTTACGATGGGGGCCCTGTTTATAAAGTGTTTATGATGGGGCACTGTTTAAATAGTGTTTATGATGGGGGCACTGTTTATATAGTGTTTATGATGGGGCACTGTTTAAATAGTGTGTATGATGGGGGCACTGTTTATCTTATGTTTATGATGGGGGCACTGTTTATATAGTGTTTATGATGGGGGCATTTATTTAATAGTGTTTATGATGAACACTGTTTATATATTGTTTATGATAAGGGCTCTGTTTAAATAGGTTTTATGATGGGGGCACTTTTTATATAGTTTTTATGAAGGGGCACTGTTTATATAGTGTTTATGATGGGGGAACTGTTATATATTGTTTATGATGGGAGCACTGTTTAAATAGTGTTTATGATGGGGGCACTGTTTAAATAGTGTTTATGATGGGGACACTGTTTAAATAGTGTTTATGATGGGGGCACTGTTAATATAGTGTTTATGATGTGGGCACTGTTTATATACTGATTATAATGGGGGCACTGTTTAAATAGAGTTTATGATGGGGCACTGTTTAAATAGTGTTTATGATGGGAGCACTGTTTAAATAGTGTTTATGATGGGGGCACTGTTTATATAGAGTATATGATAGGGGCACTTTTTATATAGTGTTTATGATCGGGGCACTGTTTAAATAGTGTTTATGATGGGAGCACTGTTTAAATAGTATTTATGATGGCGGCACTGTTTATATATTGTTTATGATAGGGCCACTGTTTTTATAGCGTTTATGATGGAGGCACTGTTTACATATTGTTTATGATGGGGCACTGCTTATATAGTGTTTAGCATTGGGGCACTGTTTATATAGTGTTTAAGATGGGAGCCCAGTTTAAATAGTGTTTATGATGGGGCACTGTTTATATAGTGTTTATGATGGGGCACTGTTTAAATAGTGTTTAAGATGGGGGCACTGTTTAAATAGTGTGTATGATGGGGCCCTGTTTATATAGTGTTTATGATGGGGGCACTGTTTAGGTAGTGATTATGATGCGGGCACTGTTTATATAGTCTTATGATGGGGGCACTGTTTATATAGTGTTTATGATGGGGGCACTGTTTAATTAGTGTTTATGAAAAGGGGAACTGTTTATATAGTGATTATGATGGGGGCAATGTTTATATAGTGTTTATTATGGGGGCGCTGGTTATATAGTGTTTATGATGTGGGCACTGTTTATATAGTGTTTATGATGGGGGCACTGTTTAAATAGTGTTTAAGATGGGGGCACTGTTTTAATAGTGTTTATGATGGACACTGTTTATATAGTGTTTATGATGGACACTGTTTATATAGTGTTTATGATGGGGGCACTTTTTATATAGTGTTTATGATGCGGCACTGCTAATATAGTGTTTATGATGGGGGCACTTATATAGTGTTTATGATGGGGCACTGTTTATATAGTGATTATGATGGGGGCACTGTTTATATAGTGTTTATGATGGGCGCACTGTTTAAATAGTGTTTATGATGGGGGCACTGTTTAAATAGTGTTTATGATGGGGACACGGTTTAAATAGTGTTGATGATGTGGGCACTGTTTATATAGTGTTTATGATGGGGGCACTGTTTAAATAGAGGTTATGATGGGGCACTATTTATATAGTGTTTATGATGGGGACAGTGTTTAAATAGTGTTTATGATGGGGGCACTGTTTATATAGTGTTTATGATGGGGCACTGTCTATATAGCGGTTATCATGGGGCAATGTTTATATAGTATTTACGATGGGGGCACTGTTTTATAAAGTGGTTATGAAGGGGCCACTGTTTATATAGTGTTTAAGATGGGAGCACTCTTTTAATAGTGTTTATGATGGGGGCACTGTTTAAATAATGATTATGATGGGGGCACTGTTTATATAGTGTTAATGATGGGGGCACTGTTTATATAGTGTTTGTGATGGAGGCACTGTTTATATAGTGTTTATGATGGGAGCACTGTTTAAATAGTGTTTTTGATGGGGGCACTGTTTAAATAGTGTTTATGATGGGGGCACTGTTTAAATAGTGTTTATGATGGGGACACTGTTTAAATAGTGTTTATGATGGGGGCACTGTTAATATAGTGTTTATGATGTGGGCACTGTTTATATACTGATTATAATGGGGGCACTGTTTAAATAGAGTTTATGATGGGGCACTGTTTAAATAGTGTTTATGATGGGAGCACTGTTTAAATAGTGTTTATGATGGGGGCACTGTTTATATAGTGTTTGTGATGGGGGCACTGTTTATATAGAGTATATGATAGGGGCACTTTTTATATAGTGTTTATGATCGGGGCACTGTTTAAATAGTGTTTATGATGGGAGCACTGTTTAAATAGTATTTATGATGGCGGCAATGTTTATATATTGTTTATGATAGGGCCACTGTTTTTATAGCGTTTATGATGGAGGCACTGTTTACATATTGTTTATGATGGGGCACTGCTTATATAGTGTTTAGCATTGGGGCACTGTTTATATAGTGTTTAAGATGGGAGCCCAGTTTAAATAGTGTTTATGATGGGGGCACTGTTTATATAGTGTTTATGATGGGGCACTGTTTAAATAGTGTTTAAGATGGGGGCACTGTTTAAATAGTGTGTATGATGGGGCCCTGTTTATATAGTGTTTATGATGGGGGCACTGTTTAGATAGTGATTATGATGCGGGCACTGTTTATATAGTCTTATGATGGGGGCACTGTTTATATAGTGTTTATGATGGGGGCCCTGTTTATATAGTGTTTATGATGGGGGCACTGTTTAGATAGTGATTATGATGCGGGCACTGTTTATATAGTCTTATGATGGGGGCACTGTTTATATAGTGTTTATGATGGGGGCACTGTTTATGTAGTGTTTAGCATTGGGGCACTGTTTATATAGCGTTTAAGATGGGAGCCCAGTTTAAATAGTGTTTATGATGGAGGCACTGTTTATATGGTGTTTATGATGGGGCACTGTTTAAATAGTGTTTATGATGTGGGCACTGTTTATATAGTGTGTATGATGGGGACATGTTTATATAGTGTTTATGATGGGGGCACTGTTTAAATAGTGATTATGATGGGGGCACTGTTTACATAGTGTATATGATGGGGGCACAGCTTATATAGTGTTTATGATGGGGGCACTGTTTATATAGTGATTTTGATGGGGGCACTGTTTATATAGTGTTTATGATGGGGGCACTGTTTATATAGTGTTTATAATGGGGGCACTGTTTAAATAGAGTTTATGACGGGGGCACTGTTTAAATAGTGTTTATGATGGGGGCACTGTTTACATAGTGTTTGTGATGGGGGCACTGTTTATCTAGAGTTTATGATGGGGGCACTGTTTATATAGTGTTTATGATGGGGGCACTGTTTACATAGTGTTTATGATGGGAGCAATGTTTAAATAGTATTTATGATGGCGGCACTGTTTATATATTGTTTATGATAGGGCCACTGTTTTTATAATGTTTATGATGGGGGCACTGTTTATATAGTGTTTAGCATTGGGGCACTGTTTATATAGCGTTTAAGATGGGAGCACTGTTTAAATAGTGTTTATGATGGAGGCACTGTTTATATTATGTTTATGATGGGGGCAGTGTTTAAATAGGGTTTATGATGGGGGCACGGTTTAAATAGTGTTTATGATGGGGGCAATGTTTATATAGTGTTTATGATGAGGGCACTGTTTATATAGTGTTTATGATGGGGGCACTGTTAAAATAGTGTTTATGATGGGGGCACTGTTTATATAGTGTTTATGATGGGGGCACTGTTTTAATAGTGTTTATGATGGACACTGTTTATATAGTGTTTATGATGTACACTGTTTATATAGTGTTTATGATGGGGGCACTTTTTATATAGTGTTTATGATGGGGCACTGCTAATATAGTCTTTATGATGGGGGAACTTATATAGTGTTTATGATGGGGCACTGTTTATATAGTGATTATGATGGGGGCACTGTTTATATAGTGTTTATGATGGGCGCACTGTTTACATAGTGTTTATGATGGGGGCACTGTTTAAATAGTGTTTATGATGGGGACACTGTTTAAATAGTGCTTATGATTTGGGCACTCTTTATATAGTGTTGATGATGTGGGCACTGTTTATATAGTGTTTATGATGGGGGTACTGTTTAAATAGAGGTTATGATGGGGCACTATTTATATAGTGTTTATGATGGGGACACTGTTTAAATAGTGTTTATGATGGGGGCACTGTTTATATAGTGTTTATGATGGGGTACTTTCTATATAGTGGTTATCATGGGGAAATGTTTATATAGTATTTACGATGGGGGCCCTGTTTATAAAGTGTTTATGATGGGGCACTGTTTAAATAGTGTTTATGATGGGGGCACTGTTTATATAGTGTTTATGATGGGGCACTGTTTAAATAGTGTGTATGATGGGGGCACTGTTTATCTTATGTTTATGATGGGGGCACTGTTTATATAGTGTTTATGATGGGGGCATTTATTTAATAGTGTTTATGATGAACACTGTTTATATATTGTTTATGATAAGGGCTCTGTTTAAATAGGTTTTATGATGGGGGCACTTTTTATATAGTTTTTATGAAGGGGCACTGTTTATATAGTGTTTATGATGGGGGAACTGTTATATATTGTTTATGATGGGAGCACTGTTTAAATAGTGTTTATGATGGGGGCACTGTTTAAATAGTGTTTATGATGGGGACACTGTTTAAATAGTGTTTATGATGGGGGCACTGTTAATATAGTGTTTATGATGTGGGCACTGTTTATATACTGATTATAATGGGGGCACTGTTTAAATAGAGTTTATGATGGGGCACTGTTTAAATAGTGTTTATGATGGGAGCACTGTTTAAATAGTGTTTATGATGGGGGCACTGTTTATATAGAGTATATGATAGGGGCACTTTTTATATAGTGTTTATGATCGGGGCACTGTTTAAATAGTGTTTATGATGGGAGCACTGTTTAAATAGTATTTATGATGGCGGCACTGTTTATATATTGTTTATGATAGGGCCACTGTTTTTATAGCGTTTATGATGGAGGCACTGTTTACATATTGTTTATGATGGGGCACTGCTTATATAGTGTTTAGCATTGGGGCACTGTTTATATAGTGTTTAAGATGGGAGCCCAGTTTAAATAGTGTTTATGATGGGGCACTGTTTATATAGTGTTTATGATGGGGCACTGTTTAAATAGTGTTTAAGATGGGGGCACTGTTTAAATAGTGTGTATGATGGGGCCCTGTTTATATAGTGTTTATGATGGGGGCACTGTTTAGGTAGTGATTATGATGCGGGCACTGTTTATATAGTCTTATGATGGGGGCACTGTTTATATAGTGTTTATGATGGGGGCACTGTTTAATTAGTGTTTATGAAAAGGGGAACTGTTTATATAGTGATTATGATGGGGGCAATGTTTATATAGTGTTTATTATGGGGGCGCTGGTTATATAGTGTTTATGATGTGGGCACTGTTTATATAGTGTTTATGATGGGGGCACTGTTTAAATAGTGTTTAAGATGGGGGCACTGTTTTAATAGTGTTTATGATGGACACTGTTTATATAGTGTTTATGATGGACACTGTTTATATAGTGTTTATGATGGGGGCACTTTTTATATAGTGTTTATGATGCGGCACTGCTAATATAGTGTTTATGATGGGGGCACTTATATAGTGTTTATGATGGGGCACTGTTTATATAGTGATTATGATGGGGGCACTGTTTATATAGTGTTTATGATGGGCGCACTGTTTAAATAGTGTTTATGATGGGGGCACTGTTTAAATAGTGTTTATGATGGGGACACGGTTTAAATAGCGTTGATGATGTGGGCACTGTTTATATAGTGTTTATGATGGGGGCACTGTTTAAATAGAGGTTATGATGGGGCACTATTTATATAGTGTTTATGATGGGGACAGTGTTTAAATAGTGTTTATGATGGGGGCACTGTTTATATAGTGTTTATGATGGGGCACTGTCTATATAGCGGTTATCATGGGGCAATGTTTATATAGTATTTACGATGGGGGCACTGTTTTATAAAGTGGTTATGAAGGGGCCACTGTTTATATAGTGTTTAAGATGGGAGCACTCTTTTAATAGTGTTTATGATGGGGGCACTGTTTAAATAATGATTATGATGGGGGCACTGTTTTTATAGTGTTAATGATGGGGGCACTGTTTATATAGTGTTTGTGATGGAGGCACTGTTTATATAGTGTTTATGATGGGAGCACTGTTTAAATAGTGTTTTTGATGGGGGCACTGTTTAAATAGTGTTTATGATGGGGGCACTGTTTAAATAGTGTTTATGATGGGGACACTGTTTAAATAGTGTTTATGATGGGGGCACTGTTAATATAGTGTTTATGATGTGGGCACTGTTTATATACTGATTATAATGGGGGCACTGTTTAAATAGAGTTTATGATGGGGCACTGTTTAAATAGTGTTTATGATGGGAGCACTGTTTAAATAGTGTTTATGATGGGGGCACTGTTTATATAGTGTTTGTGATGGGGGCACTGTTTATATAGAGTATATGATAGGGGCACTTTTTATATAGTGTTTATGATCGGGGCACTGTTTAAATAGTGTTTATGATGGGAGCACTGTTTAAATAGTATTTATGATGGCGGCACTGTTTATATATTGTTTATGATAGGGCCACTGTTTTTATAGCGTTTATGATGGAGGCACTGTTTACATATTGTTTATGATGGGGCACTGCTTATATAGTGTTTAGCATTGGGGCACTGTTTATATAGTGTTTAAGATGGGAGCCCAGTTTAAATAGTGTTTATGATGGGGGCACTGTTTATATAGTGTTTATGATGGGGCACTGTTTAAATAGTGTTTAAGATGGGGGCACTGTTTAAATAGTGTGTATGATGGGGCCCTGTTTATATAGTGTTTATGATGGGGGCACTGTTTAGATAGTGATTATGATGCGGGCACTGTTTATATAGTCTTATGATGGGGGCACTGTTTATATAGTGTTTATGATGGGGACACTGTTTAATTAGTGTTTATGAAAAGGGGAACTGTTTATATAGTGATTATGATGGGGGCAATGTTTATATAGTGTTTATTATGGGGGCACTGTTTATATAGTGTTTATGATGTGGGCACTGTTTATATAGTGTTTATGATGGGGGCACTGTTTAAATAGTGTTTAAGATGGGGGCACTGTTTTAATAGTGTTTATGATGGACACTGTTTATATAGTGTTTATGATGGACACTGTTTATATAGTGTTTATGATGGGGGCACTTTTTATATAGTGTTTATGATGCGGCACTGCTAATATAGTGTTTATGATGGGGGCACTTATATAGTGTTTATGATGGGGCACTGTTTATATAGTGATTATGATGGGGGCACTGTTTATATAGTGTTTATGATGGGCGCACTGTTTAAATAGTGTTTATGATGGGGGCACTGTTTAAATAGTGTTTATGATGGGGACACGGTTTAAATAGTGTTGATGATGTGGGCACTGTTTATATAGTGTTTATGATGTGGGCACTGTTTAAATAGTGTTTATGATGGGGGCACTGTTTAAATAGAGGTTATGATGGGGCACTATTTATATAGTGTTTATGATGGGGACAGTGTTTAAATAGTGTTTATGATGGGGGCACTGTTTATATAGTGTTTATGATGGGGCACTGTCTATATAGCGGTTATCATGGGGCAATGTTTATATAGTATTTACGATGGGGGCACTGTTTTATAAAGTGGTTATGAAGGGGCCACTGTTTATATAGTGTTTAAGATGGGAGCACTCTTTTAATAGTGTTTATGATGGGGGCACTGTTTAAATAATGATTATGATGGGGGCACTGTTTATATAGTGTTAATGATGGGGGCACTGTTTATATAGTCTTTGTGATGGAGGCACTGTTTATATAGTGTTTATGATGGGGCACTGTCTATATAGCGGTTATGATGGGGCAATGTTTATATAGTATTTATGATGGCGGCACTGTTTATATAGTGTTTATGATGGGAGCACTGTTTAAATAGTGTTTATGATGGGAGCACTGTTTAAATAGTGTTTTTGATGGGGACACTGTTTAAATAGTGTTAATGATGTGGGCACTGTTTATATAGTGTTAATGATGTGGGCACTGTTTATATAGTGCTTATGATGGGGGCACTGTTTATATTGTGTTTATGATGGGGGCACTGTTTAAATAGAGGTTATGATGGGGCACTATTTATATAGTGTTTATGATGGGGACAGTGTTTAAATAGTGTTTATGATGGGGGCACTGTTTATATAGTGTTTATGATGGGGGCATTTTTTTAATAGTGTTTATGATGGACACTGTTTATATAGTGTTTATGATGGACACTGTTTATATAGTGTATATGATGGGGGCTCTGTTTAAATAGTGTTTATGATGGGGGCACTTTTTATATAGTTTTTATGATGGGGCACTGTTTATATAGTGTTTATGGTGGGGGCACTGTTATATAGTGTTTATGATGGGGCACTGCTTATATAGTGATTATGATGGGGGCACTGTTTATATAGTGTTTAAGATGGGGGCACTGTTTAAATAGTGTTTATGATGGGGGCACTGTTTAAATAGTGTTTATGATGGGGACACTGTTTATATAGTGTTTATAATGGGGGCACTGTTTAAATAGAGTTTATGATGGGGCACTGTTTAAATAGTGTTTATGATGGGAGCACTGTTTAAATAGTGTTTATGATGGGGGCACTGTTTATATAGTGTTTGTGATGGGGGCACTATTTATATAGAGTTTATGTTGGGGGCACTGTTTATATAGTTTTTATGATGGGGGCACTGTTTAAATAGTGTTTATGATGGGTGCACTGTTTAAATAGTATTTATGATGGCGGCACTGTTTATATATTGTTTATGATAGGGCCACTGTTTTTATAGTGTTTATGATGGGGTCTCTGTTTATGTAGTGTTTATGATTGGGGCACTGTTTACATATTGTTTTTGATGGGTCACTGTTTATATAGTGTTTAGCATTGGGGCACTGTTTATATAGTGTTTAAGTTGGGAGCCCTGTTTAAATAGATTTTATGATGGGGGCACTGTTTAAATAGTGTTTATGATGGTGCACTGTTTAAATAGTGTTTATGATGGGGGCACTTTTTAAATAGTGTGTATGCTGGGGCCCTGTTTATATAGTGTTTATGATGGGGGCACTGTTTATATAGAGTTTATGATGGGGGCACTGTTTATATAGTTTTTATGATGGGGGCACTGTTTAAATAGTGTTTATGATGGGAGCACTGTTTAAATAGTATTTATGATGGCGGCACTGTTTATATATTGTTTATGATAGGGCCACTGTTTTTATAGTGTTTATGATGGGGTCTCTGTTTATGTAGTGTTTATGATTGGGGCACTGTTTACATATTGTTTTTGATGGGGCACTGTTTATATAGTGTTTAGCATTGGGGCACTGTTTATATAGTGTTTAAGTTGGGAGCCCTGTTTAAATAGATTTTATGATGGGGGCACTGTTTAAATAGTGTTTATGATGGTGCACTGTTTAAATAGTGTTTATGATGGGGGCACTTTTTAAATAGTGTGTATGCTGGGGCCCTGTTTATATAGTGTTTATGATGGGGGCACTGTTTAAATAGTGATTATGATGGGGGCTCTGTTTATATAGTGTTTATGATGGGGTCACTGTTTATATAGTGTTTAAAATGGGGGCATTGTTTAATTAGTGTTTATGATGGGGGCACTGTTTAAATAGTGATTATGATGGGGGCACTGTTTATATAGTGTTTATGATGGGGGCACTGTTTATATAGTGTTTATGATGGGGGCATTGTTTAATTAGTGTTTATGCTGGGGGCACTGTTTATATAGTGTTTATGATGGGGGCACTGTTTATATAGTCTTTATGATGGGGGCACTGTTTAAATAGTGTTTATGATGGGGGCTCTGTTTATATTATTTTTATGATGGGGGCACTGTTTAAATAATGTTTAAGATGGGGGCTCGGTTTAAATAGTATTTATGATGGGGGCAATGTTTATATAGTGTTTATTATGGGGGCGCTGTTTATATAGTGTTTATGATGTGGTCACTGTTTATATAGTGTTTATGATGGGGGCACTGTTTAAATAGTGTTTATGATGGGGGCACCGTTTTAATAGTGTTTATGATGGACACTGTTTATATAGTGTTTATGATGGACAATGTTTATATAGTGTTTATGATGGGGGCACTTTTTATATAGTGTTTATGATGGGGCACTGCTAATATAATGTTTATGATGGGGGCACTTATATAGTGTTTATGATGGGGCACTGTTTATATAGTGATTATGATGGGGGCACTGTTTATATAGTGTTTATGATGGGCGCACTGTTTAAATAGTTTTTATGATGCGGGCACTGTTTAAATAGTGTTTATGACGGGGACTCTGTTTATATAGTGTTTATGATGTGGGCACTGTTTATATAGTGTTTATGATGTGGGCACTGTTTATATAGTGTTTATGATGGGGGCACTGTTTAAATAGAATTTATGATGGCGGCACTGTTTATATATTGTTTATGATAGGACCACTGTTTTTATAGTGTTTATGATGGGGGCACTGTTTACATATTGTTTATGATGGGGCACTGTTTATATAGTGTTAATGATGGGGCACTGTTTAATTAGTGTTTATGATGGGGGCACTGTTTAAATAGTGTGTATGATGGGGCACTGTTTATATAGTGTTTATGATGGGGGCTCTGTTTACATATTGTTTATGATGGGGCACTGTTTATATAGTGTTAATGATGGGGCACTGTTTAATTAGTGCTCATGATGGGGGCACTGTTTAAATAGTGTGTATGATGGGGCACTGTTTTAATAGTGTTTATGATGGTGGCACTGTTATATAGTGTTTATGATGGGGCACTGTTTATATAGTGATTATGATGGGGGCACTGTTTATCTTATGTTTATGATGTGGGCACTGTTTATATAGTGTTTATGATGGGGGCATTTTTTTAATAGTGTTTATGATGGACACTGTTTATATAGTGTTTATGATGGACACTGTTTATATAGTGTATATGATGGGGGCTCTGTTTAAATAGTGTTTATGATGGGGGCACTTTTTATATAGTTTTTATGATGAGGCACTGTTTATATAGTGTTTATGATGGGGGCACTGTTATATAGTGTTTATGATGGGGCACTGTTTATATAGTGATTATGATGGGGGCACTGTTTATATAGTGTTTATGATGGGGACACTGTTTAAATGGTTTTTATGATGAGGGCACTGTTTATATAGTGTTTATGATGTGGGCACTGTTTATATAGTGTTTATAATGGGGGCACTGTTTAAATAGAGTTTATGATGGGGCACTGTTTAAATAGTGTTTATGATGGGAGCACTGTTTAAATAGTGTTTATGATGGGGGCACTGTTTATATAGTTTTTGTGATGGGGGCACTGTTTATATAGAGTTTATGTTGGGGGCACTGTTTATATAGTTTTTATGATGGGGGCACTGTTTAAATAGTGTTTATGATGGGAGCACTGTTTAAATAGTATTTATGATGGGGGCACTGTTTATATATTGTTTATGATTGGGGCACTGTTTACATATTGTTTTTGATGGGGCACTGTTTATATAGTGTTTAGCATTGGGGCACTGTTTATATAGTGTTTAAGATGGGAGCCCTGTTTAAATAGTGTTTATTATGGGGGCACTGTTTAAATAGTGTTTATGATGGTGCACTGTTTAAATAGTGTTTATGATGGGGGCACTTTTTAAATAGTGTGTATGCTGGGGCCCTGTTTATATAGTGTTTATGATGGGGGTACTGTTTAAATAGTGATTATGATGGGGGCACTGTTTATATAGTGTTTATGATGGCGGCACTGTTTATATAGTGTTTAAAATGGGGGCATTGTTTTATTAGTGTTTATGATGGGGGCACTGTTTAAATAGTGATTATGATGGACACTGTTTATATAGTGTTTATGATGGGGGCACTTTTTATATAGTGTTTATGATGGGGCACTGCTAATATAATGTTTATGATGGGGGCACTTATATAGTGTTTATGATGGGGCACTGTTTATATAGTGATTATGAAGGGGACACTGTTTATATAGTGCTTATGATGGGCGCACTGTTTAAATAGTGTTTATGATGCGGGCACTGTTTAAATAGTGTTTATGACGGGGACACTGTTTATATAGTGTTTATGATGTGTGCACTGTTTAAATAGTGTTTATGATGGGGGCACTGTTTAAATAGTGTTTATGATGGGGGCACTGTTTATATAGTGATTATGATGGGGGCACTGTTTATATAGTGTTTATGATGTGGGCACTGTTTATATAGTGTTTATGATAGGGCCACTGTTTTTATAGTGTTTATGATGGGGGCACTGTTTATATAGTGTTTATGATGGGGGCACTGTTTATATAGTGTTTATGATGGGGCACTGTTTATATAGTGTTAATGATGGGGCACTGTTTATATAGTGTTTATGATGGGGGCTCTGTTTACATATTGTTTATGATGGGGCACTGTTTATATAGTGTTAATGATGGGGGCACTGTTTAATTAGTGTTTATGATGGGGGCACTGTTTAAATAGTGTGTATGATGGGGCACTGTTTAAATAGTGTTTATGATGGGGGCACTGTTTACCTTATGTTTATGATGTGGGCACTGTTTATATAGTGTTTATGATGGGGGCATTTTTTTAAAAGTGTTTATGATGGACACTGTTTATATAGTGTTTATGATGGACACTGTTTATATAGTGTATATGATGGGGGCTCTGTTTAAATAGTGTTTATGATGGGGGCACTTTTTATATAGTTTTTATGATGGGGCACTGTTTATATAGTGTTTATGATGGGGGCACTGTTATATAGTGTTTATGATGGGGCACTGCTTATATAGTGATTATGATATGGGCACTGTTTATATAGTGTTTAAGATGGGTGCACTGTTTAAATAGTGTTTATGATGGGAGCACTGTTTAAATAGTGTTTATGATGGGGGCACTGTTTAAATAGTGTTTATGATGGGAGCACTGTTTATATAGTGTTTATGATGGGGGCACTATTTTAATAGGGTTTATGATGCGGGCACTGTTTATATAGTGTTTATGATGTGGGCACTGTTTAAATAGTGTTTATGATAGGGGCACTGTTTAAATAGTGTTTATGATGGCGGCACTGTTTATAGAGTGTTTGTGATGGGGGCACTGTTTATATAGTGTTTGTGATGGGGGCACTGTTTATATAGAGTTTATGATGGGGGCACTGTTTATATAGTGTTTATGATGGGGGCCCTGTTTAAATAGTGTTTATGATGGCAGCACTGTTTAAATAGTATTTATGATGGCGGCACTGTTTATATAGTGTTTATGATGGGGGCACTGTTTATATAGTGTTTATGATGGGGGCACTGTTTTAATAGGGTTTATGATGCGGGCACTGTTTATCTCGTGTTTATGATGGGGGCACTGTTATATAGGGTTTATGATGCGGGCACTGTTTATATATTGTTTATGATGGTTGCAGTATTTATATAGTGTTTATGATGGGGCACTGTTTATATAGTGTTTATGATGTGGGCACTGTTTAAATAGTGTTTATGATGGGGCACTGTTTAAATAGTGTTTATGATTGAGGCACTGTTTAAATAGTTTACACCACACCGCTCCCACAGCAGTACACCACTGCCTAAACCACTCCCACAGCGCTAGACCACTGCCCGCACCACACCCGCAGCGCTGCACCACTGCCCACCCCACTCCCACAGCACTACACCACTGCCCACACCACTCCCACAGCGTTACACCACTGCCCACACCAAGGCCACAGCACTACACCACTGTCCACACCACTCCCACAGCGCTACACCACTGCCCACATCACTCCCGCAGCACTACACCACAGCTGACACCGCTCCCACAGCACTAAACCACAGCCCACACCACTCCCAAAGCACTACACGACTGCCCACACCGCTCCCACAGCGCTACACCACAGCTAACACCACTCCCACAGCGCTACACCACTGCCCACACCACTCCCACAGCGCTACACCACTGCCCACACTACACCCTCAGCGCTACATCACTGCCCACACCTCACCCACTGCAATACACCACTGCCCACACCACTCCCACAGCGTTACACCACTGCCCACACGACTCCCACAGCGCTACACCACAGCCCACACCACTCCCACAGCGCTACATCACTGCCCACACCACACCCAGAGCACTACACCACTGCCCACGCCACTCCCACAGCGCTACACCATTGCCCATGCCACTTCCGCAGCTCTACTCCACAAACCACACCACTCACACAGTGCTAAGCTAACGCCCACAACACTACCACAGCGCTTCACTACTGCACACACCACTCCCACAGCAGTACACCACTGCCCACACCACTCTCACAGCGTTACACCACTGGTCACACCATTCCCACAGCTCTACTCCACAACCCACACCAAACACACAGTGCTAAGCTAATGCCCACAACACTACCACAGCACTACACCACTGCCCACACCATTCCCACAGCGCTACACCACTGCCCACACCACTCCCACAGCACTACACCACTGCCCACACCACTCCCACAGTGCTACAACACAACCCACACCACTCCCACAGCGCTACACCACTGGTCACACCATTCCCGCAGCTCTACTCAACAATCCACACCACATACACAGTGCTAAGCTAATGCCCACATCACAACCACAGCGCTACACTACTGCAGACACCACTCCTACAGCACTACACCACTGCCCACACCACTCCCACAGCACTACAACACTGCCCACATCACTCCCACAGCACTACAACACAACCCACACCACTCCCACAGCGCTACACCACTGCCCACACCACTCCCGCAGCGCTACATCACAACCTACAGCGCTACCACAGCGCTACACCACAAAACACACCACTCCCACAGCGTTACACCACAAAACACACCACTCCCTCCGTGCTACACCATTGCCCACACCACTCCCACAGCGCTACACCACTGCCCACACCACTCCCACAGCGCTACACCACTGCCCACGCCTCTCCCACAGCGCTACACCACTGCCCACACCACTCCCACAGCGCTACACCACAACCCACACCACTCCAACAGCGCTACAACACTGACCACACTACTCCCAC
Organism: Cetorhinus maximus; assembly: GCF_964194155.1. Classification (NCBI taxonomy): domain Eukaryota; kingdom Metazoa; phylum Chordata; class Chondrichthyes; order Lamniformes; family Cetorhinidae; genus Cetorhinus; species Cetorhinus maximus. Next base: position 39,799 of record NW_027596947.1, on the reverse strand, counting down.
AGCGCTACACCACTGCCCACACCACTCCCACAGCGCTACACCACTGCCCACGCCACTCTCACAGCGCTACACCACTGCCCACGCCACTCTCACAGCGCCACACCACTGTCCACACACTCCCAAAGCGCTACACCACTGCCCACACCACTCACACAGCGCTACACCACTGCCCACGCCACTCTCACAGCGCCACACCACTGTCCACACACTCCCAAAGCGCTACACCACTGCCCACACCACTCCCACAGCGCTACACCACTGCCCACACCACTCCCACAGCACTTAACCACTGCCCACAATTCTGCCACAGCGCTACACCACTGCCCACACCACCTCCACAGCGCTAAACCACTGCCCACACCACTCCCACAGCACTTAACCACTGCCCACAATTCTGCCACAGCGCTACACCACTGCCCACACCACCTCCACAGCGCTACACCACTGCCCACAACACTCCCACAGCGCTACACCACTGCCCACACCACACCCTCAGCACTACACCACTGCCCACACCACTCCCACAGCACTACACCACTGCTCACACCACTCCCCCAGCACTACACCACTGCCCACACAACTACCACAGCACTACACCACTGCCCACACCACTCCCACAGCACTACACCACTGCTCACACCACTCCCACAGCACTACACCACAACCCACACCACACCAACAGCGCTACACCACTGTCCACACCATTCCCCCAGCACTTAACCACTGCCCACACCACTCCCACAGCGCTACACCTCTGCACACACCACTCCCACAGCACTACGCCACAGACCACACCACTCCCACAGCGCTACACCACTGTCCGCACCACTCCCCCACCTCTACACCACTGCCCACACCGCTCCCATAGCGCTACACCACTGGTCACACCACACCCGAAGCTCTACTCCACAACCCACACCACACACACAGCGCTAAGCTAATTCCCACAACACTACCACAGCGCTCCACCACTGCCCACACCACTCGAACAGCGCTACACCACTGCCCACACCACTCCCACAGCGCTACACCACTGCTGACACCACTCCCACAGCGCTACACCACTGGTCACACCATTCCCAAAGCGCTACACCAAAGCCAACACCACTCACTCAGCGCTTCACCACAACCCACACCACTCCCACAGCACTACACCACTGCCCACACCACTCCCACAGCGCTACACCACTGCCCACACCACTCCCACAGCACTACACCACTGCCCACACCACTCCCACAGCACTTAACCACTGCCCACACCTCTCCCACAGCGCTACACCACTGACCACACCACTCCCACAGCGCTACACCACTGCCCACACCACTGCCCACACCACTCCCACAGCGCTACACCACTGCCCACACGACTCCCACAGCACTACCCCACTGCCCACAACACTCCCAAAGCGCTACAACACTGCCCACCCCACAGCCACAGCACTACCCCACTGCCCACAACACACCCACAGCGCTACAACACTGCCCACAACACAGCCGCAGCGCTACACCACAACCCACACCACTCCCATAGCGCTACACCACTGCCCACACCACTCCCACAGCGCTACACCACTGCCCACAACACTCCCCCAGCACTACACCACTGCCCACAACACTCCCCCAGCACTACACCACTGCTCACACCACTCCTACAGCGCTACACCACTGCCCACACCATTCCCACAGCGCTTCACCACTGCTCACACCACTCCTACAGCGCTACACCACTGCCCACACCATTCCCACAGCACTACACCACTGCCCACGCCTCCCCAACAGCGCTACACAACTGGTCACACCACTCCCACAGCGCTACAGCACTGGTCAACCCACTCCCAAAGCGCTACACCAAAGCCAACACCACTCCCTCAGCGCTTCACCACAACCCACACCACTCCCACAGCGATAAACCACTGCCCACACCACTCCCACAGCGCTACACCACTGACCACACCACTCCCACAGCGCTACACCACTGCCCACACCACTGCCCACACCACTCCCACAGCGCTACACCACTGCCAAAACGACTCCCACAGCACTACCCCACTGCCCACAACACTCCCAAAGCGCTACAACACTGCCCACCCCACAGCCACAGCACTACCCCACTGCCCACAACACACCCACAGCGCTACAACACTGCCCACAACACAGCCGCAGCGCTACACCACAACCCACACCACTCCCATAGCGCTACACCACTGCCCACACCACTCCCACAGCGCTACACCACTGCCCACAACACTCCCCCAGCACTACACCACTGCCCACAACACTCCCCCAGCACTACACCACTGCTCACACCACTCCTACAGCGCTACACCACTGCCCACACCATTCCCACAGCGCTTCACCACTGCTCACACCACTCCTACAGCGCTACACCACTGCCCACACCATTCCCACAGCGCTACACCACTGCCCACGCCTCCCCAACAGCGCTACACAACTGGTCACACCACTCCCACAGCGCTACAGCACTGGTCAACCCACTCCCAAAGCGCTACACCAAAGCCAACACCACTCCCTCAGCGCTTCACCACAACCCACACCACTCCCACAGCGATAAACCACTGCCCACACCACTCCCACAGCGCTACACCACTGCCCACACCACTCCAACAGCGCTACACCACTGCCCACACCACTCCCACAGCACTACACCACTGCCCACACCACTCCAACAGCACTACACCACTGCCCACACCACTCCCACAGCGCTACACCACTGCCCACACCACTCCCACAGCACTACACCACTGCCCACACCACTCCAACAGCGCTACACCACTGACCACACCACTCCCACAGCGCTACATCACTGCCGCACCACTCCCACAGCACTTAACCACTGCCCACAACACTCCCACAGCGCTACACCACAACCCACAGCACTCCCACAGCACTACACCACTGCCCACACCACTCCCACAGCGCTACACCACAACCCACAGCACTCCCACAGCACTACACCACTGCCCACACCACTCCCACAGCGCTACACCACAACCCACACCACTCCCACAGCGCTACACCACTGCCCACTCCACTCCCACAGCGCTACACCACAACCCACACCACTCCCACAGCGCTACACCACAACCCACACCACTCCCACAGCGCGACACCACTGACAACACCACTCCCACAGCAATACACCACTGCCCACAACACACCCACAGCGCGAAATCACTGCCCACACAACTCCCACAGCTCGTCACCACTGACCACACCACTCCCACTGAGCTTCACCACTGCCCACACCACTCCCAGAGCGCTACACCACTGACCACACCACTACCACAGCACAACACCAATGCCCATACCTCTCCCACAGCGCTAAACCACTGCCCACACCACTTTCGCAGCATTAAATCACTAGCCACACCACACCCACAGCGCTACACCACTGCGCACACCACTCCCATAGCACTACACCACTGCCCACACCACTCCCACAGCGCTACACCACTGCCCTCACCACTCCCACAGCGCTACACCACTGCCCGCACCACTACCCACGCCACTCCCACAACGTTACACCACTGCCCACACCACTCCCACAGCACTACCCCACCGCCCACAACACTCCCACAGCGCTACAACACTGCCCACACCACAGCCACAGCACTACACCACTGCCCACACCACTCCCGAAGCGCTACACCACTGACCACACCACTCCCACAGCGCTACACCACTGCCCACGCCACTCTCACAGCGCTACACCACTGCCCACGCCACTCTCACAGCGCCACACCACTGTCCACACACTCCCAAAGCGCTACACCACTGCCCACACCACTCACACAGCGCTACACCACTGCCCACGCCACTCTCACAGCGCCACACCACTGTCCACACACTCCCAAAGCGCTACACCACTGCCCACACCACTCCCACAGCGCTACACCACTGCCCACACCACTCCCACAGCGCTAAAACACTGCCCACACCACTCCCACAGCACTTAACCACTGCCCACAATTCTGCCACAGCGCTACACCACTGCCCACACCACCTCCACAGCGCTACACCACTGCCCACAACACTCCCACAGCGCTACACCACTGCCCACACCACACCCTCAGCACTACACCACTGCCCACACCACTCCCCCAGCACTACACCACTGCCCACACCACTCCCACAGCACTACACCACTGCTCACACCACTCCCACAGCACTACACCACAACCCACACCACACCAACAGCGCTACACCACTGCCCACACCACTCCCACAGCGCTACACCACTGCCCAAACCACTCCCACAGCGCTACACCACTGCCCATACCACTCCCACAGCGCTACACTACTGCCCACACCACTCCCACAGCGCGACACCACTGCCCACACCATTCCCACAGCGCTACACCACTGTCCACACCACTCCCCCAGCACTTAACCACTGCCCACAACACTCCCACAGCGCTACACCACTGCACACACCACTCCCACAGCGCTACACCACTGCCCACACCACTCCCCCACCTCTACACCACTGCCCACACCGCTCCCATAGCGCTACACCACTGGTCACACCACACCCGAAGCTCTACTCCACAACCCACACCACACACACAGCGCTAAGCTAATGCCCACAACACTACCACAGCGCTCCACCACTGCCCACACCACTCGCACAGCGCTACACCACTGCCCAAACCAATCCCACAGCGCCACACCACTGCCCACACCGCTCCCACAGCACTACACCACTGGTCACACCACTCCCGCAGCTCTACTCCACAACCCACACCACAGACACAGCGCTAAGTTAATGCCCACAACACTACCACAACACTACACCACTGGCAACTCCACACCCACAGCGCTACACCACTGCTCACACCACTCCTACAGCGCTACACCACTGCCCACACCATTCCCACAGCGCTTCACCACTGCTCACACCACTCCTACAGCGCTACACCACTGCCCACACCATTCCCACAGCGCTTCACCACTGCTCACACCACTCCTACAGCGCTACACCACTGCCCACACCATTCCCACAGCGCTACACCACTGCCCACTCCTCTCCAACAGCGCTACACAACTGGTCACACCACTCCCACAGCGCTACACCACTGGTCACACCATTCCCAAAGCGCTACACCAAAGCCAACACCACTCCCTCAGCGCTTCACCACAACCCACACCACTCCCACAGCACTACACCACTGCCCACACCACTCCCACAGCGCTACACCACTGCCCACACCACTCCCACAGCACTACACCACTGCCCACACTACTCCCACAGCACTTAACCACTGCCCACACCTCTCCCACAGCGCTACACCACTGACCACACCACTCCCACAGCGCTACACCACTGCCCACACCACTGCCCACACCACTCCCACAGCGCTACACCACTGCCCACACGACTCCCACAGCACTACCCCACTGCCCACAACACTCCCAAAGCGCTACAACACTGCCCACCCCACAGCCACAGCACTACCCCACTGCCCACAACACACCCACAGCGCTACAACACTGCCCACAACACAGCCGCAGCGCTACACCACAACCCACACCACTCCCATAGCGCTACACCACTGCCCACACCACTCCCACAGCGCTACACCACTGCCCACAACACTCCCCCAGCACTACACCACTGCCCACAACACTCCCCCAGCACTACACCACTGCTCACACCACTCCTACAGCGCTACACCACTGCCCACACCATTCCCACAGCGCTTCACCACTGCTCACACCACTCCTACAGCGCTACACCACTGCCCACACCATTCCCACAGCGCTACACCACTGCCCACGCCTCTCCAACAGCGCTACACAACTGGTCACACCACTCCCACAGCGCTACAGCACTGGTCAACCCACTCCCAAAGCGCTACACCAAAGCCAACACCACTCCCTCAGCGCTTCACCACAACCCACACCACTCCCACAGCGATAAACCACTGCCCACACCACTCCCACAGCGCTACACCACTGCCCACACCACTCCAACAGCGCTACACCACTGCCCACACCACTCCCACAGCACTACACCACTGCCCACACCACTCCAACAGCACTACACCACTGCCCACACCACTCCCACAGCGCTACACCACTGCCCACAACACTCCCACAGCGCTACACCACAACCCACAGCACTCCCACAGCACAACACCACTGCCCACACCACTCCCACAGCGCTACACCACAACCCACACCACTCCCACAGCGCTACACCACTGCCAACACCACTCCCACAGCACTACACCACTGCCCACTCCACTCCCACAGCGCTACACCACAACCCACACCACTCCCACAGCGCTACACCACAACCCACACCACTCCCACAGCGCGACACCACTGTCCACACCACTCCCACAGCAATACACCACTGCCCACAACACACCCACAGCGCGAAATCACTGCCCACACAACTCCCACAGCGCGACATCACTGCCCACACAACTCCCACAGCTCGTCACCACTGCCCACACCACTCCCACTGCGTTTCACCACTGACCCCACCACTACCACTGCACAACACCAATGCCCATACCTCTCCCACAGCGCTAAACCACTGCCCACACCACTTTCGCAGCATTAAACCACTAGCCACACCACACCCACAGCGCTACACCACTGCGCACACCACTCCCATAGCACTACACCACTGCCCACAGCACTCCCACAGCGCTACACCACTGCCCTCACCACTCCCACAGCGCTACAGCACTGCCCACACCTCTCCCACAGCGCTACATCACTGCCCACACCACTCCCACAGCTCTACACCACTGCCCACACCACTCCCACAGCGCTACACCACTGGCCAGCCCACTCCCACAGCACTACACCACTGCCCACACCACTCCCACAGCGCTACACCACTGCCCACACCACTCCCAAAGCGTTAAACGACTGCCCACACCACTTCCACAGCGCTACACCACTGCCCACACCACTCCCACAGCGCTACACCACTGCCCACACCACTCCCACAGCGCTACACCACTGCCCACACCCCTCCCACAGCGCTACACCACTTGTCACACCACACCCACAGCAGTACACCACTGCCCACACCACTCCCACAGCGCTACAACACTGCCCACACCACTCCCACAGAGCTAAAGTACTGCCAGCACCACTCCCACAGCGCTACATCACTGCCAACACCACTCCCAAAGCACTACCCCACTGCCCACACCACTCCCACAGCGCTACACCACTGCCCACAGCACTCCCACAGCGCTACACCAATGCCCACACCACTCCCACAGCACTACACCAGAACCAACACAACTCCCACAGCACTACACCAATGCCCACACCACTGCCCACAGCACTCCCACAGCGCTACACTACTGCCCACACCACTTCCACAGCGCTACACCACTGCCCACACCACTCCCACAGCGCTACACCACTGCCCACACCACTCCCACAGCGCTACAGCACTGCCCACACCACTCCCACAGCGCTACACCTCAACCCACACCACTCCCACAGCACTACACCACAGCCCAAAACACTCCCACAGCACTACACCACTGCCCACACCACACTCACAGCACTACAACACTGCCCACACCACGCCCACAGCGTTACACCAATGCCCACACCACACCCACAGCATTAAACCACTGCGCACACCACTGCCCACACCACTCCCACAGCATTACACCAATGCCCACACCAATCCAGCAGCGCTACACCGCTGCCCACACCACTCCCACAGCACTTCACCACATCCCGCACCACAACGACAGCACTAAACCACTGCCCACACCACTCCCACAGCGCTACACCACTGCCCACACCACACACACAGCGTTACACCACTGCCAACACCACACCCACAGCGCTACACCAAAGCCAACACCACTCCCTCAGTGCTTCACCACAACCCACACCACTACAACAGCGCAACACCACTGCCCAGACCACGTCAACAGCAGTACACCACTGCCCACACCACAGCCTCAGCACTACACCACTGCCCACAACACTCCCAAAGCGCTACACCACTGCCCACACCACTCCCACAGCGCTACAACACTGCCCACACCACTCCCACAGCGCTACACCACTGCCCACAGCACTCCCACAGCGCTACACCACTGCCCACACCACTCCCACAGCGCTACACCACTGCCCACACCACTCCCACAGCGCTACACCACTGCCCACAGCACTCCCACAGCGCTACACCAATGCCCACACCACTCCCACAGCACTACACCAGAACCAACACAACTCCCACAGCACTACACCAATGCCCACACCACTGCCCACAGCACTCCCACAGCGCTACACTACTGCCCACACCACTTCCACAGCGCTACACCACTGCCCACACCACTCCCACAGAGCTACACCACTGCCCACACCACTCCCACAGCGCTACACCACTGCCCACACCACTCCCACAGCGCTACACCTCAACCCACACCACTCCCACAGTACTACACCACTGCCCACAACACTCCCACAGCACTACACCACTGCCCACACCACACTCACAGCACTACACCACTGCCCACACCACGCCCACAGCGTTACACCAATGCCCACACCACACCCACAGCATTAAACCACTGCGCACACCACTGCCCACACCACTCCCACAGCATTACACCAATGCCCACACCAATCCAGCAGCGCTACACCGCTGCCCACACCACTCCCACAGCACTTCACCACATCCCACACCACAACGACAGCACTAAACCACTGCCCACACCACTCCCACAGCGCTACACCACTGCACACACCACACACACAGCGTTACACCACTGCCAACACCACACCCACAGCGCTACACCAAAGCCAACACCACTCCCTCAGTGCTTCACCACAACCCACACCACTACAACAGCGCAACACCACTGTCCAGACCACTTCAACAGCGCTACACCACTGCCCACACCACTCCCACAGCGCTACACCACTGCCCACACCACTCCCACAGCGCTACACCACTGCCTACACCTCTCCCACAGCGCTACACAACTGCCCAAACCACACAAACAGTGCTACACCACTGCCCACACCACTCCCACAGCACTACACCACTGCCCACACCCATCCCACAGCGCTACACCACTGCACACACCACTCCCACAGCGCTACCCCACTGCCCACATCAATCCCACAGCACTACACCACTGCCCACACCACTCCCATGGCGCTACACCACTGCCCACACCACTCCCGCCGCATTTAACCAATGCCCACACCACTCCCACAGCGCTACACCTCTGCCCACACCACTCCCACAGCGCTACACCACTGCCCACACCACTCCCACAGCGCTACACCACTGCCCACACCACTCCCGCCGCATTTAACCAATGCCCACACCACTCCCACAGCGCTACACCACAACCCACACCACTCCCATAGCACTACACCACTGCCCACACCACTCCCACAGCGCCACATCACTGCCCACACCAATCCCAAAGCACTACCCCACTGCCCACACCACTCCCACAGCGCTACACCACTGCACACGCCGCTCCCACAACACTACACCACTACCCGAACCAATCCCACAGCGCTACACCACTGCAAACAACACTCCCACACCGCTACACCACTGCCCACAACACTATCACAGCGCTACACCACTGCCCACACACTCCCACAGCGCTACACCACTGCCCACACCACTCCCACAGCACTACACCACTGCAAACAACACTCCCACACCGCTACACCACTGCCCACACCACTCCCACAGCGCTACAACACTGCCCACACCACTCCCACAGAGCTACACCAATGCCCGCACCACTCCCACAGCGCCACATCACTGCCCACACCAATCCCAAAGCACTACCCCACTGCCCACACCACTCCCACAGCGCTACACCACTGCCCTGAGCACTCCCACAGCGCTACACCACTGCCCACAACACTCCCACAGCGCTACACCACTGCCCACAACACTCCCACAGCACTACACCAGCTCCCACACCACTCCCAGAGCACTACACCACTGTCCACACCACTCCCACAGCACTACACCACTGCCCACACAACGCCCACAACGCTACACCACTGCCCACACCACTACACCACTGCCCACATCACTCCCATAGCGCTACACCACTGGTCACACCAATCCTGCAGCTCTACTCCACAACCCACACCACACACACAGCGCTGAGCTAATGCCCACAACACTACCACAGCGCTTCACCACTGCCCACACCACTCCCACAGCATTACACCAATGCCCACACCACTCCAGCAGTGCTACACTACTGCCCACACCACTCCCACAGCTCTACACCACTGCCCACACCATTCCCACAAAACTACACCACAACCCACAACACTCCCACAGCGCTACACCACTGCACACTCAACTCCCACAGCTCTACCCCACTGCCCACACCACACCCACAGCGCTACACCACTGGCCAGACCACTCCCACAGCACTACACCACTGCCCACACCACTCCCACATCGCTACACCTCAACCCACACCACTCCAGCAGCGCTACACCACTGCCCACACCACTCCCACAGCGCTACACCACTGCCCACACCACTCCCAAAGCGTTAAACGACTGCCCACACCACTTCCACAGCGCTACACCACTGCCCACACCACTCACACAGCGCTACACCACTGCCCACAACACTCCCACAGCGCTACACCACTGCCCACAACACTCCCACAGCGCTACACCACTGGTAACACCACTCCCACAGCGCTACACCACTGCCCACACCACTCACACAGCGCTACACCACTGCCCACACCACTCCCACAGCGCTACACCACTGCCCACAACACTCCCACAGCGCTACACCACTGCCCACACCACTCCCACAGCGCTACACCACTGCCCACACCACTCCCACAGCGCTACACCACTGCCCACAGCACTCCCACAGCGCTACACCAATGCCCACACCACTCCCACAGCACTACACCAGAACCAACACAACTCCCACAGCACTACACCAATGCCCACACCACTGCCCACAGCACTCCCACAGCGCTACACTACTGCCCACACCACTTCCACAGCGCTACACCACTGCCCACACCACTCCCACAGAGCTACACCACTGCCCACACCACTCCCACAGCGCTACACCACTGCCCACACCACTCCCACAGCGCTACACCTCAACCCACACCACTCCCACAGTACTACACCACTGCCCACAACACTCCCACAGCACTACACCACTGCCCACACCACACTCACAGCACTACACCACTGCCCACACCACGCCCACAGCGTTACACCAATGCCCACACCACACCCACAGCATTAAACCACTGCGCACACCACTGCCCACACCACTCCCACAGCATTACACCAATGCCCACACCACTCCCACAGCACTTCACCACATCCCACACCACAACGACAGCACTAAACCACTGCCCACACCACTCCCACAGCGCTACACCACTGCACACACCACACACACAGCGTTACACCACTGCCAACACCACACCCACAGCGCTACACCAAAGCCAACACCACTCCCTCAGTGCTTCACCACAACCCACACCACTACAACAGCGCAACACCACTGTCCAGACCACTTCAACAGCGCTACACCACTGCCCACACCACTCCCACAGCGCTACACCACTGCCCACACCACTCCCACAGCGCTACACCATTGCCTACACCTCTCCCACAGCGCTACACAACTGCCCAAACCACACAAACAGTGCTACACCACTGCCCACACCACTCCCACAGCACTACACCACTGCCCACACCCATCCCACAGCGCTACACCACTGCACACACCACTCCCACAGCGCTACCCCACTGCCCACATCAATCCCACAGCACTACACCACTGCCCACACCACTCCCATGGCGCTACACCACTGCCCACACCACTCCCGCCGCATTTAACCAATGCCCACACCACTCCCACAGCGCTACACCTCTGCCCACACCACTCCCACAGCGCTACACCACTGCCCACACCACTCCCACAGCGCTACACCACTGCCCACACCACTCCCGCCGCATTTAACCAATGCCCACACCACTCCCACAGCGCTACACCACAACCCACACCACTCCCATAGCACTACACCACTGCCCACACCACTCCCACAGCGCCACATCACTGCCCACACCAATCCCAAAGCACTACCCCACTGCCCACACCACTCCCACAGCGCTACACCACTGCACACGCCGCTCCCACAACACTACACCACTACCCGAACCAATCCCACAGCGCTACACCACTGCAAACAACACTCCCACACCGCTACACCACTGCCCACAACACTATCACAGCGCTACACCACTGCCCACACACTCCCACAGCGCTACACCACTGCCCACACCACTCCCACAGCACTACACCACTGCAAACAACACTCCCACACCGCTACACCACTGCCCACACCACTCCCACAGCGCTACAACACTGCCCACACCACTCCCACAGAGCTACACCAATGCCCGCACCACTCCCACAGCGCTACACCACTGCCCACACCACTCCCACAGAGCTACACCAATGCCCGCACCACTCCCACAGCGCCACATCACTGCCCACACCAATCCCAAAGCACTACCCCACTGCCCACACCACTCCCACAGCGCTACACCACTGCCCTGAGCACTCCCACAGCGCTACACCACTGCCCACAACACTCCCACAGCGCTACACCACTGCCCACAACACTCCCACAGCACTACACCAGCTCCCACACCACTCCCAGAGCACTACACCACTGTCCACACCACTCCCACAGCACTACACCACTGCCCACACAACGCCCACAACGCTACACCACTGCCCACACCACTACACCACTGCCCACATCACTCCCATAGCGCTACACCACTGGTCACACCAATCCTGCAGCTCTACTCCACAACCCACACCACACACACAGCGCTGAGCTAATGCCCACAACACTACCACAGCGCTTCACCACTGCCCACACCACTCCCACAGCATTACACCAATGCCCACACCACTCCAGCAGTGCTACACTACTGCCCACACCACTCCCACAGCTCTACACCACTGCCCACACCATTCCCACAAAACTACACCACAACCCACAACACTCCCACAGCGCTACACCACTGCACACTCAACTCCCACAGCTCTACCCCACTGCCCACACCACACCCACAGCGCTACACCACTGGCCAGACCACTCCCACAGCACTACACCACTGCCCACACCACTCCCACATCGCTACACCTCAACCCACACCACTCCAGCAGCGCTACACCACTGCCCACACCACTCCCACAGCGCTACACCACTGCCCACACCACTCCCAAAGCGTTAAACGACTGCCCACACCACTTCCACAGCGCTACACCACTGCCCACACCACTCACACAGCGCTACACCACTGCCCACAACACTCCCACAGCGCTACACCACTGCCCACAACACTCCCACAGCGCTACACCACTGGTAACACCACTCCCACAGCGCTACACCACTGCCCACACCACTCACACAGCGCTACACCACTGCCCACACCACTCCCACAGCGCTACACCACTGCCCACAACACTCCCACAGCGCTACACCACTGGTAACACCACTCCCACAGCGCTACACCACTGCCCACACCACTTCCACAGCGCTACACCACTGCCCACACCACTTCCACAGCACTACACCACTGCCCACTCCAATCCAACAGGGCTACAGCAGTGACCACGCCACTCCCACAGCGCTACACCACTGCCCACACCACTCCCGCAGCGCAACATCACGACCTACACCCCTCCCACAGCGCTACACCACTGGTCACACCACACCCACAGCGCTACACCACTGGTCACACCACTCCCACAGCGCTACAACACTGCCCACACCACTCCCACAGAGCTACACCACTGCCCACACCACTCCCACAGCGCTACACCACTGCCCACACCACTCCCACAGCACTACACCACTGCCCACAACACTCCCACAGCACTACACCACTGCCCACACCACACCCACAGCGTTACACCAATGCCCACACCACACCCACAGCATTAAACCACTGCCCACACCACTCCCACAGCGCTACACCACTGCGCACACCACACCCACAGCGCTACACCACAACCCACACCACTCCAACAGCGCTACAACACTGCCGACACTACTCCCACATCGCTACTCCACTGCCCACACCACTCCCACAGCGCTACACCACAGGCCACACCTCTCCCACAGCGCTACACCACTGCCCACACCACTCCCACAGCGCCACAACACTGCCCACACCACACCCACAGCGCAACACCACTGCCCACACCACTCCCACAGTGCTACACCAATGGCCACACACTCCCAAAGCGCTACACCACTGCCAACACCACTCCCACAGCGCTACACCACTGTCCACACACTCCCAAAGCGCTACACCACTGCCCACACCACTCCTACAGCGCTACACCACTGTCCACACACTCCCACAGCGCTACACCACTGCCCACACCACTCCCACAGCGCTACACCACTGCCCACACCACTCCCACAGCGCTACACCACTGCCCACACCACTCCCACAGCGCTACACCACTGTCCACACACTCCCACAGCGCTACACCACTGCCCACACCACTCCCACAGCGCTACACCACTGCCCACACCACTCCCGCAGCGCTACACCACTGTCCACACACTCCTACAGCGCTACACCACTGCCCACACCACTCCCACAGCGCTACACCACTGCCCACACCACTCCCACAGCGCTACACCACTGCCCACACCACTCCCACAGCGCTACACCACTGCCCGCACCTCTCCAAAAGCGCTAAACCACTGCCCACACCACTCCCACAGCACTTAACCACTGCCCACAATTCTGCCACAGCGCTAAACCACATCCCACACCACTACGACAGCACTACACCACTGCCCACAACAATCCCACAGCGCTACACCACAACCCACACAACTCCCACAGCACTACACCACTGCCCACACCACACACACAGCGTTACACCACTGCCAACACCACACCCTCAGCGCTACACCAAAGCCAACACCACTCCCTCAGTGCTTCACCACAACCCACACCACTACAACAGCGCAACACCACTGCCCATACCACTCCCACAGCGCTACACCACTTCCCACACCTCTCCCACAGCGCTACTCCACTGCCCACAACACTCCCACAGCGCTACACCACTGCCCACACCACACCCTCAGCGCTACACCACTGCACACAACACTCCCACAGCGCTACACCACTGCCCACACCACTCCCACAGCGCTACACCAGTGCCCACACCACTCCCACAGCACTACACCAGTGCCCACACCACTCCCACAGCACTACACCACAACCCACACCACACCAACAGCGCTACACCACTGCCCACACAACTACCACAGCACTACACCACTGCCCACACCACTCCCACAGCGCTACACCACTGCCCACACCACTCCCACAGCGCTACACTACTGCCCACACCACTCCCACAGCGCTACACCACTGCCCACACCATTCCCACAGCGCTACACCACTGTCCACACCACTCCCACAGCGCTACACCACTGCCCACACCACTCGCACAGCGCTACACCACTGCCCAAACCAATCCCACAGCGCTACACCACTGCCCCACCACTCCCACAGCGCCACACCACTGCCCACACCGCTCCCACAGCGCTAAACCACTGCCCGCACCGCTGCCACAGCGCTACACCACTGGTCACACCACTCCCGCAGTTCTACTCCACAACCCACACCACAGACACAGCGCTAAGTTAATGCCCACAACACTACCACAACACTACACCACTGCCCACACCACACCCACAGCGCTACACCACTGCTCACACCACTCCTACAGCGCTACAGCACTGCACACACCATTCCCACAGCACTACACCACTGCCCACACCACACTCACAGCACTACACCACTGCCCACACCACACCCACAGCGTTACACCAATGCCCACACCACACCCACAGCATTAAACCACTGCCCACAACAATCCCACAGCACTACACCATGGCCCACACCACTCCTTGAGCGCTACACCTCTGCCCACACCACTCCCACAGCGTTTCACCACTGCCCACACCACTCCCACAGCGCTACACCACTGGCCACACCACTCCCACATCGCTACACCACTGCGCACACCACACCCACAGCGCTACACCACAACCCACACCACTCCAACAGCGCTACAACACTGCCCACACTACTCCCACATCGCTACTCCACTGTCCACACACTCCCAATGCGCTACACCACTGCCCACACCACTCCCACAGCGCTACACCACTGTCCACACACTCCCAATGCGCTACACCACTGCCCACACCACTCCCACAGCGCTACGCCACTGTCCACACACTCCCACAGCGCTACACCACTGCCCACACCACTCCCACAGCGCTACACCACTGTCCACACACTCCCACAGCGCTACACCACTGCCCACACCACTCCCACAGCGCTACACCACTGCCCACACCACTCCCACAGCGCTAAACCACTGCCCGCACCTCTCCAAAAGCGCTAAACCACTGCCCACACCACTCCCACAGCACTTAACCACTGCCCACAACAATCCCACAGCGCTACACCCCTGCACACACCACTCCCACAGCGCTACACCACAACCCACACAACTCCCACAGCACTACACCACTGCCCAAACCCTCCCACAGCGCTACACCACTGCCCACACCACACACACAGCGTTACACCACTGCCAACACCACACCCTCAGCGATACACCAAAGCCAACACCACTCCCTCAGTGCTTCACCACAACCCACGCTACTACAACAGCGCAACACCACTGCCCATACCACTCCCACAGCGCTACACCACTGCCCACACCACACCCTCAGCGCTACACCACTGCACACAGCACTCCCGCAGCGCTACACCACTGCCCACACCACAGCCTCAGCACTACACCACTGCCCACAACACTCCCACAGCGCTACACCACTGCCCACACCACTCCCACAGCGCTACACCAGTGCCCACACCACTCCCACAGCACTACACCACTGCTCACACCACTCCCACAGCACTACACCACAACCCACACCACACCAACAGCGCTACACCACTGCCCACACAACTACCACAGCACTACACCACTGCCCACACCACTCCCACAGCACTACACCACTGCCCACACCACTCCCACAGCGCTACACTACTGCCCACACCACTCCCACAGCGCTACACCACTGCCCACACCATTCCCACAGCGCTACACCACTGTCCACACCACTCCCCCAGCACTTAACCACTGCCCACACCACTCCCACAGCGCTACACCACTGCCCACACCACTCGCACAGCGCTACACCACTGCCCAAACCAATCCCACAGCGCTACACCACTGCTGACACCACTCCCACAGCGTTACACCACTGCCCCACCACTCCCACAGCGTTACACCACTGCCCCACCACTCCCACAGCGCTACACCACTGGTCACACCACTCCCGCAGCTCTACTCCACAACCCACACCACAGACACAGCGCTAAGTTAATGCCCACAACACTACCACAACACTACACCACTGGCAACTCCACACCCACAGCGCTACACCACTGCTCACACCATTCCCACAGCGCTTCACCACTGCTCACACCACTCCAACTGCGCTACACAACTGGTTACACCACTCCCACAGCGCTACACCACTGGTCACACCATTCCCAAAGCGCTACACCAAAGCCAACACCACTCCCACAGCGCTACACCACTGCCCACACCACTCCAACAGCACTACACCACTGCCCACACCACTCCCACAGCACTACGCCACTGCCCACACCACTCCCACAGCGATAAACCACTGCCCACACCACTCCCACAGCGCTACACCACTGCCCACACCACTCCAACAGCACTACACCACTGCACACAGCACTCCCACAGCGCTACACCACTGCCCACACCACTCCCACAGCGCTACACCACTGCCCACACCACTCCCACAGCGCTACACCACTGCCCACACCACTCCCACAGCACTTAACCACTGCCCACACCTCTCCCACAGCACTTAACCACTGCCCACACCTCTCCCACAGCGCTACACCACTGACCACACCACTCCCACAGCGCTACACCACTGCCCACTCCACTGCCCACACCACTCCCACAACGTTACACCACTGCCCACACGACTCCCAAAGCGCTACAACACTGCCCACCCCACAGCCACAGCACTACACCACTGCCCACAACACTCCCATAGCGCTACACCACTGCCCACAACACTCCCATAGCGCTACACCACTGCCCACACCACTCCCACAGCGCTACACCACTGCCCACAACACTCCCATAGCGCTACACCACTGCTCACACCACTCCCACAGCGCTACACCACTGCCCACACCACTCCCACAGCGCTACACCACTGCCCACAACACTCCCATAGCGCTACACCACTGCCCACAACACTCCCATAGCGCTACACCACTGCTCACACCACTCCCACAGCGCTACACCACTGCCCAGACCACTCCCACAGCGTTACACCACTGCCCACGCCTCTCCAACAGCGCTACACAACTGGTCAACCCACTCCCAAAGCGCTACTCCAAAGCCAACACCACTCCCTCAGCGCTTCACCACAACCCACACCACTCCCACAGCACTTAACCACTGCCCACAACACTCCCACAGCGCTACACCACTGCCCACACCACTCCCACAGCACTACACCACTGCCCACTCCACTCCCACAGCTGCACTATTGGAGGGTCAGTAATTGAGGGTGTGCTGCACTATTGGAGTGTCAGTAATTGAGGGTGTGCTGCACTATTGGAGTGTCAGTAATTGAGGGTGTGCTGCACTATTGGAGTGTCAGTAATTGAGGGTGTGCTGCACTATTGGAGTGTCAGTAATTGAGGGTGTGCTGCACTATTGGAGTGACAGAAATTGAGGGTGTGCTGCACTATTGGAGTGTCAGTAACTGAGGGTGTGCTGCACTATTGGAGAGTCAGTAATTGAGGGTGTGCTGCACTATTGGAGGGTCAGTAATTGAGGGTGTGCTGCACTATTGGAGTGTCAGTAATTGAGGGTGTGCTGCACTATTGGAGTGTCAGTAATTGAGGGTGTGCTGCACTATTGGAGTGTCAGTAATTGAGGGTGTGCTGCACTATTGGAGTGTCAGTAATTGAGTGTGTGCTGCACTATTGGAGTGTCAGTAATTGAGGGTGTGCTGCACTAATGGAGTGTCAGTAATTGAGGGTGTGCTGCAATACTGGAGTGTCAGTAATTGAGGGTGTGCTGCACTATTGGAGTGTCAGTAATTGAGGGTGTGCTGCAATACTGGAGTGTCAGTAATTGGGGGTGTGCTGCACTATTGGAGGGTCAGTAATGGGGGGTGTGCTGCACTATTAGAATGTCTGCAATTGAGGGTGTGCTGCACTATTGGAGGGTCAGTAATGGGGGGTGTGCTGCACTATTGGAGGGTCAGTAATGTGGGGTGTGCTGCACCATTAGAAAGTCTGCAATTGAGGGTGTGCTGCACTATTGGGGTGTCAGTAATTGAGTGTGTGCTGCACTATTGGAGTGTCAGTAATTGAGTGTGTGCTGCAATAATGGAGTGTCAGTAATTGAGGGTGTGCTGCACTATTGGAGTGACAGTAATTGAGTGTGTGCTGAACTATTGGAGTGTCAGTAATTGGGGCTGTGCTGCACTATAAGAAAGTTTGCAATTGAGGGTGTGCTGCACTATTAGAGTGTCAGTAATTGAGGGTGTGCTGAACTATTGGAGGGTCAGTAATGTGGGGTGTGCTGCACTATTAGAAAGTCTGCAATTGAGGGTGTGCTGCACTATTGGGGTGTCAGTAATTGAGGGTGTGCTGCACTATTGGAGGGTCAGTAATGGGGGGTGTGCTGCACTATTGGAGGGTCAGTAATGTGGGGTGTGCTGCACTATTAGAAAGTCTGCAATTGAGGGTGTGCTGCACTATTGGAGTGTCAGTAATTGAGGGTGTGCTGCACTATTGGAGTGTCAGTAATTGAGGGTGTGCTGCACTATTGGATTGTCAGTAATTGAGGGTGTGCCGCACTATTGGAGTGTCAGTAATTGAGGGTGTGCTGCACTATTGGAGTGTCAGTAATTGAGGGTTTGCTGCACTATTGGAGGGTCAGTAATTGAGGGTGTGCCGCACTATTGGAGTGTCAGTAATTGAGGGTGTGCTGCACTATTGGAGTGTCAGTAATTGAGGGTGTGCCGCACTATTGGAGTGTCAGTAATTGAGGGTGTGCTGCACTATTGGAGTGTCAGTAATTGAGGGTGTGCTGCACTATTGGAGTGTCAGTAATTGAGGGTTTGCTGCACTATTGGAGGGTCAGTAATTGAGGGTGTGCTGCACTATTGGACTGTCATTAATTAGGGGTTTTTCTGCACTATTGGAGGGACAGTAATTGAGGGTGTTTGCACTATTGGTGTGTCAGATATTGAGGGTGTGCTGAACTATTGGGGTGTCAGTTATTGAGGGTGTGCTGCACTATTGCGGTGCCAGTTTTGAGGGTGTGCTGCACTATAGGAGGGTCATTAATTGAGGGTTGCTGCACTATTGGGGTGTCAGTTATTGAGGGTGTGCTGCACTATTGGAGGGTCAGTAATTGAGGTTGTGCTGCACTATTGGAGTGTGAGTAATTGAGGGTGTGCTGCACTATTGGAGTGTCAGTAACTGAGGGTGTGCTGCACTATTGGAGTGTCAGTAATTGAGGGTGTGCTGCACTATTGGAGTGTCAGTAATTGAGGGTGTGCTGCACTAATTGAGTGTCTGTAATTGAGGGTGTGCTGCACTAATTGAGTGTCTGTAATTGAGGGTGTGCTGCACTAATTGAGTGTCTGTAATTGAGGGTGTGCTGCACTAATTGAGTGTCTGTAATTGAGGGCGTGCTGCACTAATTGAGTGTCTGTAATTGAGGGTGTGCTGCACTATTGGAGTGTCAGTAATTGAGGGTGTGCTGCTCTATTGGAGTGTCAGAAATTGAGGGTGTGCTGCACTAATTGAGTGTCTGTAATTGAGGGTGTGCTGCACTATTGGAGGGTCAGTAATTGAGGAAATTCTGCACTATTGGAGGGTCAGTATTTGAGGGTGTGCTGCACTATTGGAGGGTCAGTAATTGAAGGTTTGCTGCACTATTAGACTGACAGTAATTGTGGGAATTATGCACTATTGGAGTGTCAGTAATTGAGGGTTTTTCTGCACTATTGGAGGGTCAGTAATTGAGGGAGTTCTGCACTATTTGAGTGCCAGTATTTGAGGGTGTGCTGCACTATTGGACTGTCATTAATTGAGGGTTTTTCTGCACTATTGGAGGGTCAGTAATTGAGGGAGTTCTGCACTATTTGAGTGCCAGTATTTGAGGGTGTGCTGCACTATTGAACTGTCATTAGTTGAGGGTTTTTCTGCACTATTGGAGGTTCAGTAATTGAGGGTGTTCTGCACTATTCGAGTGTCAGTAATTGAGGGCGTGCTGAACTATTGGAAAGTCATTAATTGAGGGTTTTTCTGCACTATTGGAGTGTCAGTAATTGAGAGTGTGCTGCACTATTGGAGTGTCAGTAATTGAGGGTGTGCTGCACTATTGGAGTGTCAGTAATTGAGGGTGTGCTGCACTATTGGAGTGTCAGTAATTGAGGTTGTGCTGCACTATTGGAGGGTCAGTAATTGAGGGTGTGCTGCACTATTGGAGTGTGAGTAATTGAGGGTGTGCTGCACTATTGGAGTGTCAGTAACTGAGGGTGTGCTGCACTATTGGAGGGTCAGTAATTGAGGGTGTGCTGCACTATTGGAGTGTCAGTAATTGAGGGTGTGCAGCACTATTGGAGTGTCAGTAATTGAGGATGTGCTGCACTATTGGAGTGTCTGTAATTGAGGGTGTGCTGCACTATTGGAGGTTCAGTAATTGAGGAAATTCTGCACTATTTGAAGGTCAGTATTTGAGGGTGTGCTGCACTATTGGAGGGTCAGTAATTGAAGGTTTGCTGCACTATTAGACTGACAGTAATTGAGGGAATTATGCACTATTGCAGTGTCAGTAATTGAGGGTTTTTCTGCACTATTTGAGTGCCAGTAATTGAGGGTGTGCTGCACTATTGGACTGTCATTAGTTGAGGGTTTTTCTGCACTATTGGAGTGTCAGTAATTGAGGGTGTGCTGCACTATTGGAGGGTCAGTAATTGAGGGTGTGCTGCACTATTGGAGGGTCAGTAATTGAGGGTGTGCTGCACTATTGGAGGGTCAGTAATTGAGGGTGTGCTGCAGTTTGGAGGGTCAGTAATTGAGGGTGTGCAGCACTATTGGAGTGTCAGTAATTGAGGGTGTGCTGCACTATTGGAGTGTCAGTAATTGAGGGTGTGCTGCTCTATTGGAGTGTCAGTAATTGACGGTGTGCTGCACTATTGGAGTGTCAGTAATTGAGGGTGTGCTGCACTACGGCAGTGTGAGTAATTGAGGGTGTGCTGCACTATTGGAGTGTCAGTAATTGAGGGTGTGCTGCACTATTGGAGTGTCAGTAATTGAGGATGTGCTGCACTATTGGAGTGTCAGTAATTGAGGGTGTGCTGCACTATTGGAGTGTCAGTAATTGAGGATGTGCTGCACTATTGGAGTGTCAGTAATTGAGACTGTGCTGCTCTATTGGAGTGTCAGTAATTGAGGGTGTGCTGCACTATTGGAGGGTCAGTAATTGAGGGTGTGCTGCACTATTGGAGTGTCTGTAATTGAGGGTGTGCTGCACTATTGGAGTGTGAGTAATTGAGGGTTTGCTGCACTATTGGAGTGTCAGTAATTGAGGGTGTGCTGCACTATTGGAGTGTCAGAAATTGAGGATGTGCTGCACTAATTGAGTGTCAGTATTTGAGGGTGTGCTGCAATATTGGAGTGTCAGAAATTGAGGGTGTGCTGCACTATTGGAGTGTCAGTAATTGAGGATGTGCCGCATTATTGGAGTGTCAGTAATTGAGGGAATTCTGCACTATTGTAGTGTCAGTAATTGAGGGTGTGCTGCACTATTGAGTGTCAGTAATTGAGGGAATTCAGCACTATTGTAGTGTCAGTAATTGAGTGTCTGCTGCACTATTGGAGGATCAGTAATTGAGGGTGTTCTGCACAATTGGACTGTCATTAATTGAGGGTTTTTCTGCACCATTGGAGTGTCAGTAATTGAGTGTGTGCTGCACTATTGCAGTATCAGTAATTGAGGATGTGCTGCACTATTGGAGTGTCAGTAATTGAGGGTGTGCTGCACTAGTGGAGTGTCAGTAATTGAGGGTGTGCTGCACTATTGGAGTGTCAGTAATTGAGGGTGTGCTGCACTATTGGAGGGTCAGTTATTGAGGGTGTGCTGCACTATTAGAGAGTCAGTAATTGAGGGTGTTCCGCACAATTGGAGTGTCAGTAATTGAGGGTGTGCTGCACTATTGGAGGGTCAGTTATTGAGGGTGTGCTGCACTATTGGAGGGTCAGTAATTGAGGGTGTGCAGCCTTATCCGAGTGTCAGTAATTGAGGGTGTGCTGCGCTATTGGAGGGTCAATAATTGAGAGTGTGTTGCACTATTGGAGTGTCAGTAATTGAGGTAATTCTGCACCATTGGAGTGTCAATAATTGAGGGTGTGCTGCACTAATGGAGTGTCAGTAATTGATGGTGTGCTGCACTATTGGAGTGTCAGTAATTGAGGGTGTGCTGCACTAATGGAGTGTCAGTAATTGAGGGTGTGCTGCACTATTGGAGTGTCAGTAATTGAGGGTGTGCTGCACTATTGGAGCGTTAGAAATTGAGGGTGTGCTGCACTATTGGAGTGTCAGTAATTGAGGGTGTGCTGCACTTTTGGAGGGTCAGTAATTGAGGGTGTGCTGCTCTATTGGAGTGTCAGTAATTGAGGTTGTGCCGCACTATTGGAGTGACAGTAATTGAGTGTGTTCTGCATTATTGGAGTGTCAGTAATAGAGGGTGTGCTGCACTATTGGAGGGTCAGTAATTGAGGTTGTGCTGCACTATTGGAGTGTCAGTAATTGAGGGTGTGCTGCACTGTTGGAGTGTCAGTAATTGAGGGTGTGCTGCACTATTGGAGTGTCAGTATTTGAGGGTGTGCTACACTATTGGAGTGTCAGTAATTGAGGGTGTGCTGCACTATTGCAGTATCAGTAATTGAGGCTGTGCTGCACTATTTGAGGGTCAGAAATTGAGTGTGTGCTGCAAAAGTGGGTGTCAGTAATTGAGGGTGTGCTGCACTATTGGAGTATCAGTAATTGAGGTTGTTCTGCACTATTGGAGGGTCAGTTATTGAGGGTGTGCTGCACTATTAGAGAGTCAGTAATTGAGGGTGTTCCGCACTATTGGAGTGTCAGTAATTGAGGGTGTGCTGCACTATTGGAGTGTCAGTAATTGAGGGTGTGCAGCACTATCCGAGTGTCAGTAATTGAGGGTGTGCTGCGCTATTGGAGGGTCAGTAATTGAGAGTGTGCTGCACTATTGGAGTGTCAGTAATTGAGTGTGTGCTGCACTATTGCAGTGTCAGTAATTGAGGATGTGCTGCACTATTGGAGTGTCAGTAATTGAGGGTGTGCTGCACTATTGGAGTGTCAGTAATTGAGACTGTGCTGCTCTATTGGAGTGTCAGTAATTGAGGGTGTGCTGCACTATTGGAGGGTCAGTAATTGAGGGTGTGCTGCACTATTGGAGTGTGAGTAATTGAGGGTTTGCTGCACTATTGGAGTGTCAGTAATTGAGGGTGTGCTGCACTATTGGAGTGTCAGAAATTGAGGGTGTGCTGCACTAATTGAGTGTCAGTAATTGAGGGTGTGCTGCACTATTGGAGTGTCAGAAATTGAGGGTGTGCTGCACTATTGGAGTGTCAGTAATTGAGGATGTGCCGCATTATTGGAGTGTCAGTAATTGAGGGAATTCTGCACTATTGTAGTGTCAGTAATTGAGGGTGTGCTGCACTATTGAGTGTCAGTAATTGAGGGAATTCATCACTATTGTAGTGTCAGTAATTGAGTGTCTGCTGCACTATTGGAGGATCAGTAATTGAGGGTGTTCTGCACTATTGGACTGTCATTAATTGAGGGTTTTTCTGCACCATTGGAGTGTCAGTAATTGAGGGTGTGCTGCACTATTGCAGTATCAGTAATTGAGGATGTGCTGCACTAGTGGAGTGTCAGTAATTGAGGGTGTGCTGCACTATTGGAGTGTCAGTAATTGAGGGTGTGCTGCACTATTGGAGGGTCAGTTATTGAGGGTGTGCTGCACTATTAGAGAGTCAGTAATTGAGGGTGTTCCGCACAATTGGAGTGTCAGTAATTGAGGGTGTGCTGCACTATTGGAGGGTCAGTTATTGAGGGTGTGCTGCACTATTGGAGGGTCAGTAATTGAGGGTGTGCAGCACTATCCGAGTGTCAGTAATTGAGGGTGTGCTGCGCTATTGGAGGGTCAATAATTGAGAGTGTGTTGCACTATTGGAGTGTCAGTTATTGAGGGAATTCTGCACCATTGGAGTGTCAATAATTGAGGGTGTGCTGCACTATTGGAGTGTCAGTAATTGAGGGTGTGCTGCACTATTGGAGGATCAGTAATTGAGGGTGTGCTGCACTATTGGAGTGTCAGTAATTGATGGTGTGCTGCACTATTGGAGTGTCAGTAATTGAGGTTGTGCTGCACTATTGGAGTGTCAGTAATTGAGGGTGTGCTGCACTATTGGAGTGTCAGTAATTGAGGGTGTGCTGCACTATTGGAGTGTCAGTAATTGAGGGTGTGCTGCACTATTGGAGGGTCAGTAATTGATGGTGTGCTGCACTATTGGAGTGTCAGTAATTGAGGGTTTGCTGCACTATTGGAGCGTTAGAAATTGAGGGTGTGCTGCACTATTGGAGTGTCAGTAATTGAGGGTGTGCTGCACTTTTGGAGGGTCAGTAATTGAGGGTGTGCTGCTCTATTGGAGTGTCAGTAATTGAGGTTGTGCCGCACTATTGGAGTGACAGTAATTGAGTGTGTTCTGCATTATTTGAGTGTCAGTAATAGAGGGTGTGCTGCACTATTGGAGGGTCAGTAATTGAGGTTGTGCTGCACTATTGGAGTGTCAGTAATTGAGGGTGTGCTGCACTGTTGGAGTGTCAGTAATTGAGGGTGTGCTGCACTATTGGAGTGTCAGTAATTGAGGGTGTGCTACACTATTGGAGTGTCAGTAATTGAGGGTGTGCTGCACTATTGCAGTATCAGTAATTGAGGCTGTGCTGCACTATTTGAGGGTCAGAAATTGAGTGTGTGCTGCAAAAGTGGGTGTCAGTAATTGAGGGTGTGCTGCACTATTGGAGTATCAGTAATTGAGGTTGTTCTGCACTATTGGAGGGTCAGTTATTGAGGGTGTGCTGCACTATTAGAGAGTCAGTAATTGAGGGTGTTCCGCACTATTGGAGTGTCAGTAATTGAGGGTGTGCTGCACTATTGGAGTGTCAGTAATTGAGGTGTGCAGCACTATCCGAGTGTCAGTAATTGAGGGTGTGCTGCGCTATTGGAGGGTCAGTAATTGAGAGTGTGCTGCACTATTGGAGTGTCAGTAATTGAGGGAATTCTACACCATTGGAGTGTCAATAATTGAGGGTGTGCTGCACTATTGGAGGGTCAGTAATGGAGGGTGTGCTGCACTATTGGAGCGTTAGTAATAGAGGGTGTGCTGCACTATTGCAGTGTCAGTAATTGAGGGTGTGCTGCACTATTGGAGTGTCAGTAATTGAGGGTGTGCTGCACTATTGGAGTGTGAGTAATTGAGGGCGTGCTGCACTATTGGAGTGTCAGTAATTGAGGATGTGCTGCACTATAGGAGTGTCAGTAATTGAGGGTGTGCTGCACTATTGGAGTGTCAGTAATTGAGGCTGTGCTGCACTATTGGAGGATCAGTAATTGAGGGTGTGCTGCTCTATTGGAGTGACAGTAATTGAGGGTGTTCTGCATTATTGGAGTGTCAGTAATAGAGGTTGTGCTGCACTATTGGAGGGTCAGTAATTGAGGGTGTGTTGCACTATTGGAGGGTCAGTAATTGAGGGTGTGTTGCACTATTGGAGGGTCAGTAATTGAGGGTGTGCAGCACTATCCGAGTGTCAGTAATTGAGGGTGTGCTGCACTATTGGAGTGTCAGTAATTGAGGGAATTCTGCACCATTGGAGTGTCAATAATTGAGGGTGTGCTGCACTATTGGAGTGTCAGTAATTGAGTGTGTGCTGCACTATTGGAGTGTCAGTAATTGAGGGTGTGCTGCACTATTGGAGTGTCAGTAATGGAGGGTGTGCTGCACTATTGGAGCGTTAGTTTTTGAGGGTGTGCTGCACTATTGGAGTGTCAGTAATTGAGGGTGTGCTGCACTATTGGAGGGTCAGTAATTGAGGGTGTGCTGCACTATTGGAGGGTCAGTAATTGAGGGTGTGCTGCACTATAGGAGTCTCAGTAATTGAGGGTGTGCTGCACTATTGGAGTGTCAGTAATTGAGGCTGTGCTGCACTATTGGAGGGTCAGTAATTGAGGGTGTGCCGCACTATTGGTGTGACAGTAATTGAGGGTGTTCTGCATTATTGGAGTGTCAGTAATAGAGGTTGTGCTGCACTATTGGAGGGTCAGTAATTGAGGTTGTGCTGCACTATTGGAGTGTCAGTAATTGAGGCTGTGCTGCACTATTGGAGGATCAGTAATTGAGGATGTGCTGCACTATTGGAGTATCAGTGATTGAGGGTGTGTTGCACTATTGGAGTGTCAGTATTTGTCGGTGTGCTGCACTATTAGAGTGTCAGTAATTGAGGGTGTGCTGCACTATTGCAGTATCAGTAATTGAGGGTGTGCTGCACTATTGGAGGGTCAGTAATTGAGGGTGTGGTGCGCTATTGGTGTGTCAGTAATTGATGGTGTGCTGCACTATTGGAGTTTCAGTAATTGAGGGTGTGCAGCACTATTTGAGGGTCAGTAATTGAGGGTGTGCTGCGCTATTGGAGTGTCAGTAATTGAGGGTGTGCTGCACTATTGGAGTGTCAGTAATTGAGGGTGTGCTGCACTATTGGAGTGTCAGTAATTGAGGGTGTGCTGCACTATTGGAGTGTCAGTAATTGAGGTTGTGCTGCTCTATTGGAGTGTCAGTAATTGAGGGTGTGCTGCACTATTGGAATGTCAGTAATTGAGGGTGTGCTACACTATTGGAGTGTCAGTAATTGAGGATGAGCTGCACTATTGGAGTGTCAGTAATTGATGGTGTGCTGCACTATTGGAGTGTCAGTAATTGATGGTGTGCTTCACTATTGGAGTGTCAGTAATTGAGGATGAGCTGCACTATTGGAGTGTCAGTAATTGAGGGTGTGCTGCACTATTGGAGTGTCAGTAATTGAGGGTGTGCTGCACTATTGGAGGGTCAGTAATTGAGGGTGTGCTTCACTATTGGAGTGTCAGTAATTGAGGGTGTTCTGCACTATTGGAGGGTCAGTAATTGAGGGTGTGCTTCACTATTGGAGTGTCAGTAATTGAGGATGTGCTGCACTATTGGAGTGTCAGTAATTGAGGGTGTGCTGCATTATTTCAGTGTCAGTAATTGAGGGTGTGCTGCACTATTGGAGTGTCGGTAATTGAGGGTGTGCTGCACTATTGGAGGGTCAGTAATTGAGGGTGTGCTGCACTATTGCAGGGTCAGTAATTGAGGGTGTGCTGCACTATTGCAGGGTCAGTAATTGAGGGTGTGCTGCACTATTGCAGGGTCAGTAATTGAGGGTGTGCTGCACTATTGCAGGGTCAGTAATTGAGGGTGTGCTGCTCTATTGGAGTGTCAGTAATTGAGGGTGTGCTGCACTATTGGAGTGTCAGTAATTGAGGGTGTGCTGCATTATTGGAGTGTCAGTTATTGAGGGTGTGCTGCACTATTGGAGTGTCAGTAATTGAGGTTGTGCTGCACTATTGGAGAGTCAGTAATTGAGGGTGTGCTGCAGTATTGGAGTGTCAGTTATTGAGGGTGTGCTGCACTTTTGGAGAGTCAGTAATTGAGGGTGTGCTGCACTTTTGGAGTGTCAGTAATTGAGGGTGTGCTGCACTATTGGAGTGTCAGTAATTGAGGGTGTGCTGCACTATTGGAGTGTTAAAGGGACAGAGAGTGAGATCACGGGGAGTTTAAATGGACAGAGAGTGAGATCACAGGTAGGTTAAAGGGACAGAGAATGAGATCACGGGGAGGTTAAGGGGGCAGAGAGTGAGATCACCGGGAGGTTAAAGGGACAGAGAGTGAGATCAGGGGAGGTTAGAGGGACAGTGAGTGAGATCACGGGGAGGTTAATGGGACAGTGAGTGAGATCACAGCGAGGTTAAGGGGACTGAGAGTGAGATCATGGGGAGGTTAAAGGGACAGAGGCTGACATCACGGGGAGGTTAAAGGTACAGAGTGTTAGAACAGAGACAGTGAAAGGGACTGAGATTGATATCAGGGACTGTTAAAGGGACAGAAATTGAGATCGGGCATAGTTAAAAGGACAGAGAGTAAGATCAGGAACATTGAAAGGGACAGAGAGTTAGATCACGGGGAGGTTAAAGGGACGGAGAGTGTGATCACGGGGAAGTTAAGGGGACAGAGCGTGAGATCACGGGGATGTTAAAGGGACAGATAGTGAGATCACGGGGAGGTTAGAAGGACAGAGTGTGAGATCACGGGGAGGTTAAAAGGACAGCGAGAGAGATCACGGGTGGGTTAAAGGGACAGAGAGTGAGATCACGGGTGGGTTAAAGGGACAGAGTGTGAGATCACGGGGAGGTTAAAGAGACAGAGAGTGTGATCACGGGGCGGTTAAAGGGCCAGAGAGTTAGATGACGGGGAGGTTAAAAGAACAGAGAATGAGATCACGGGGTGGTTAAAGGGACAGAGAGAGAGATCACGGCGAGTTTAAAAGGACAGAGACTGTGATCATGGGGAGGTTAAAGGGACAGGGAATACGATCACGGGGAGGTTAAAGGGACAGAGAGTGAGATCACGGGGAGGTTAAAGGGACAGAGAGAGAGATCACGGGGAGGTATTGAGGTTGTTGTTGAAATTGTTCACGTTTTACAATGTTGAGGTTGTTGTTGAATTTGTTGGTGTCATCAAATTTTTTTTTGAACTTTTTCTCTTCTTTTATAAGTTGAGGTTGTTGTTCAGTTTGTTGGTGTTTTTCAATGTTGAGGTTGTAGTTGAATTTGTTGGTGATTTTTAGTGTTGTGGTTGCTGAATTTGTCGGTGATGTTTAATGTTGAGGTTGTTGTTGAAAAGGATAGTGTCATCAATGTTTATTTTGTTGAACTTGTTTGTATTTTTATAAGTTGTGGTTGTTGTTGAATTTGTTGGTGTTTTTCAATGTTGAGGTTTTCGTAAATTTTTTGGTGTTTTTCCATGCTGAGATTCTTGTTGAATTTGTTGCTGATTTTCAATATTGAGGTTGTTCTTGAATTTGTTGGTGTTATCAATAATCTTTTTTGAACTTTTTTGTACTTTTAAAAGTTGAGGTTGTTGATGAGTTTGTTGCTTTTTTTCAAAGTTGAGTTTGTTGTTGAATTTTTTGGTGTTATCAATGTTATTTTTTGAACTTTTTTATATTTTTCAATGTTGAGGTTGTTGTAGAATTTGTTGGTGTTATCAATGTATTTTTGAACTTTTTCTCTTTTAAAAGTTGAGTTTGTTGTTCAATTTGTTGCTGTTTTTCAATATTAAGGTTGTTGTTGAATTTGTTGGTGTTTTTCAATGTTGAGGTTGTTGTTGAATTTGTTGGTTTTATCAAATGTTTTTTTGAACTTTTTCTCTTTTATGAGTTGAGGTTGTTGTACAATTTGTTGGTGTTTTTCATTCTTGAGGTTGTTGTTGAATTTGTTGGTGTTTTTCAATGTTGAGGTTGTTGTTGAATTTGTTGGTGTTATCAATGTTTTTTTGAACTTTTTCTCTTGTTTTAAAAGTTGTGGTTGTTGTTAAATTTGTTGGCGTTTTTCAATGTACATTGAGTTTTGTAGGGAAACAGATTTCACTTTCAGCGGCCCTTGTGCATTTTGACATCTCAGCAATCTGAAATACCCTAGGGTTTCAAACTGCAGGCCTCAACATTTTGCATTGTTTTGTTTTCCACTAAAGTCAGGGAGTGAAGACCTTGAATTCCCTCTTGTGTTTTTAACACCTAGTATATGAATCGGATCTGTAAATGCTGTGCTTCAGCACTGGGGCTTTTGCATAAGCAGTCACATGTCATAGAATGGACTCCAAAATTGAGCCTGTGACAGTAATGTTAACATGTATAAACCATAAACTCAATGTAGATTCATTATTGTCCAATGGGGACTTGAACAGCTGCATATAACAGTGGGAACTGTAGAAGGAACTGCTAGCCAGGATCTTCAAATTGCTTTCATTAACTGCACATTTCAATCACACCTTGTCTGGGCAGCAAAAGGTACTGGAACATTTAAGTGTAGGTTCTAAAAAAAAACTCTACTCAAATGCCTGAGTACTCTGCTTCCCTATTTACCTTTGGTTCCTGAACCACTGCAAAGCAAGATGTGGCCAAGGTCTTTTTAATGTGGGTTGTGCTTGGCATCTTTGTGGCTGTATGGAAATGAAGGACTGATGTCATGCCCATATTTCAAAGTTAAATACTCTCATACGTATAATTTAAGAGGCATTTGTTGAAGGATTGATTTTTGCAGCAATTGGTTCTGCTTCATTTCACTTGTAAGTGATATGAAGTTGGTCCCATGTATCTCCCAGCCTCCAACAAGACATGAAATCGCTCAAAGGACATTATGCGGGAATTCAAAATGCAGTTGGATGTTTGGTTGAAATGCTAGAAGGATGAGCTCAAGGGGCTGAGTGTTCTTTTTCTTCTGTTTTAAGCAAGTAAATGCACACTTAGCAATCCAGCTTAGAAGTACCTAGCCCAACAGTAGTTGGTTTACAATTTGACTCATTTTATATTTGCCAGGGGCACTACAGGGAAGAGAACATGCAGCTTCCCCCAACCATGCTTCCAAGTTGTGACCATCCTCCCCACTAATCACAGTGCAACTAGTCTTATCTTAGACCTGCTTACAAATAATCCAAATTTGTGAGAGACCAGGTAAGTATAACTGGCATTAAAACTGCAATGACTAAACTATATAACCAATTTTGCACCGCATCGCTGGAAAATAAATCTGAAGGAACCACAATGTCCTGCCAATGTTTGAGGCACACTTGCAAAATAATCTATTTTATGTTACAGAGCTGAAGACTGGTGCTAAATATTGTGCAACTGACCAATGGAATAGCAAAATTAACACAGCTGGAAATCTTGTTGAATTTTGACTTCCTGTTGTGGCCTGAATGAGCCAGCAATTCCAGTTTTTCATTGTTCAAGCTATCGACACTCATATTGTAACATTTCCTTCCTAATATAGTTTTCAAGATGCTCAATAAAATAATGATCTCTGACTGTCTTAATCACGTAAATCAAGTGTAAGGAGGGTTCACTATGATTCCAATATGGATTCCAGAGGATCCCATTCACTTAGCAAAAGGATGACTGTGAAAGGCAGGAGGAGAAAAAGGGTGGTGGTCTGAACTCTGAACACCAATCTGAAGGTATTGAGACAATGGGTGGGAACTCTGCTTTAGCCCCACTGCTATAACTTCACCAGAAGTACGACATAAACAGAGTTCTCACTGCACTGTCGCCAAGTAGCGGTGGCAGAACAGAAGTAACTGAGGGAATTCTTGTCCACTGGCCCCAATGTGGAATCAGAAGATTTGCATCCCAGAGGCCTCACGATTAAAGATGTGTGACTGAAAATGAGGGTGGTGATGGAGCTTTTTATGGTCTTCTGCATGCAGAGCGGGAAACAATTATTTTTTTTAAACCAGAAATGCACCCATCTTGCTTCCAATATCAAGTTAATTACCTCTGTTATAGATAACATTGAAGGGACAGAGAGTGAGATCACGGGGAGTTTAAAGGGACAGAGAATGAGATCAGGGACAGTTCAAGGGACAGAGAGTGAGATCAGTGGGACATTTAAAGGGACAGAGAGTGAGATCTCGGGGTGGTTAAACGGACTGAGAGTGGATTTACGGGGACGTTAAAGGGACAGAGAGTGAGATCACGGTGAGGTTCAAGGGACAGAGAGTGAGATCAGGGGGAAGTTAAAGGGACAGAGATTGAGATCACTGGCAGGTTAAAGGGACAGAGATTGAGATCACGGGAAGATTAAAGGGACAGAGTGAGATCACGGGGAGGTTAAAGGGACAGTGAGTGAGATCACAGGGAGGTTAAAGGGACATTGAGTGCGATCACGGGGAGGTAAAAGGGACAGAGAGTGTGAGCACGGGGAGGTTAAAGGGACAGAGTGAGATCATGGGGACGTTAAAGGGACAGAGGGTGAGATCACGGGGAGGTTAAAGGGACAGTGAGTGAGATCACGGGGTGGTTAAACGGTCTGAGAGTGGATTTAGGGGGACGTTAAAGGGACAGAGAGTGAGATCAGGGGGACAGTTACAGGGACAGAGAGTGATATCACGGGGAGGTTAAAGGGACAGAGAGTGAGATCATGGGGAGGTTATAGGGGCAGAGAGTGAGATCACGGGGACGTTAAAGGGACAGAGGGTGTGATCACGGGGAGGTAAAAGGGACAGAGAGTGAGATCATGGGGAGGTTGAAGGGACAGAGAGTGAGATCACGGGGATGTTGAAGGGACAGAGAGTGAGAGCACTGGGAGGTTAAAGGGTCAGAGATTGAGCTCACGGGGAGCTTAAAGGGACAGAGAGTGAGATCACGGGGAGGTTAAAGGGACAGAGGGTGCGATCATGGGGAGGTCAAAGGGACAGTGTGAGATCACGGGTAGTTCAAAGGGACAGAGAGTGAGATCACGGGGAGGTTAAAGGGACAGAGGGTGCGATCACGGGGAGGTTAAAGGGACAGAGAGTTAGATCACGGGCTGGTTAAACAGACTGAGAGTGGATTTACGGGGACGTTAAAGGGACAGAGAGTGAGATCACGTGGACAGTGAGAGGGACAGAGAGTGAGATCAAGGGGACAGTTACAGGGACAGAAAGTGAGATCATGGGGAGTTTATAGTGGCAGAGAGTGAGATCACGGGGACGTTAAAGGGACAGAGAGTGCGATCACGGGGAGGTTAAAGGGACAGAGAGTGAGATCACGGGTAGGTTAAAGGGACAGAGATTGAGATCTCGTGGAGGTTAAAGGGACAGTGAGTGAGATCACGGGGAGGTTGAAGGGACAGATAGTGAGATCACGGTGAGGTTAAAGAGACTTAGAGTGAGATCACGGGGAGTTTAAAGGGACAGAGAGTGAGATCACGGGGACGTTAAAGGGACAGAGAGTGAGATCACGGGGAGGTTAAAGGGACAGAGAGTGAGATCATGGGGAGGTTAAAGGGACAGAGAGTGAGATCACGGTGAGGTTAAAGAGACTTAGAGTGAGATCACGGGGAGTTTAAAGGGACAGAGAGTGAGATCACGGGGAGGTTAAAGGGACAGAGAGTGAGATCTCGGGGAGGTTAAAGGGACTGAGAGTGAGATCATGGGGAGGTTAAAGGGACAGAGAGTGAGATCTCGGGGAGGTTAAAGGGACAGAGAGTGAGATCCCGGTGAGGTTAAAGGGACTGAGAGTGAGATCACGGTGAGGTTAAAGGGACTGAGCGTGAGATCTCGGGGAGTTTGAAGGGACAGAGAGTGAGATCACGGTGAGGTTAAAGGGACAGAGAGTGAGATCACGGTGAGGTTAAAGAGACTGAGAGTGAGATCTCGGGGAGGTTAAAGGGACAGAGAATGAGATCACGGGGAGGTTAAAGGGACTGAGAGTGAGATCTCGGGGAGGTTAATGGGACAGAGAGTGAGATCACGGGGAGGTTAAAGGGACAGAGATTGAGATCACGGGGAGGTTAAAGGGACCGAGTGTGAGATCACGGTGAGCTTAAAGGGACAGAGAGTGAGATCACGGTGAGGTTAAAGGGACTGAGAGTGAGATCTCGGGGAGTTTGAAGGGACTAATGCGAAATGAAACCAGCAAAAATGGGAAACGGTTTTTCACCGACTTGGACACCAGCAAAACTCCGGCCATTGAAAAAGGTGGAGGGTTGTTTTAGCCCCAGGAGCGGACACCTAATGAAACGTTGCAAAGGGAGATTTAAACAGGCTCCCAGGCAACTATCGCCGTTCAATGAAGTCTACAGCGTAGGAGAGCCAGAAACAACCAATCCTGACATTCATTCCTTATTCAACACCAAAGCTGGAGAGACAGAGGCAATTCTTGTCCCAGCGCCAGTGACCGGTCAACCCCTGAAGAACGGAAGTAGACACGGGTGTGTTTTCAGGGAACATGCTTTCCGATATTTAAATAAAGGTGATCGACAGTTACATCTGGAACAAACATCTGGCCAGTCGGAAAGGTTCACAGGCGAAGGAGTCCTGGATAAAGGTATCAGCAGAGAAAACTGTTTATTATCGACACCGATCAACACAACTCCCAGTGATGGGGGCAGGAGATGAAGGACCAAGCCTTTCGACAGAGTAAGATAGTCAGGAGCTTTTTCCCAGGGTGGGAGAGTCAATGACTAGGGGGACATAGATTTAAGGTGAGAGGAGGAAACTATAGAGGATGATGTGCGGGGGTAAGTTTTTTACACAGAGGGAATTCGCTGCCAGAGGAGGTGGTGGAAGCAGCTACGATAGTGGGGTTTAAGAGGCAGCATGAGCAATCCATGAATAGGATGGGAATAGAGGGGATACCGACCCCGGGAAGTGCAAAATGTTTTAGTTTGACGGGCAATGTGATGGGCGCAGGCTTGGAGGGCCGAAGGGCCTGTTCCTGTGCTGTACTTTTCCTTTGCTATTTGATCTCGGGGGTGGTCGGTTGAAAGGGGTGAAATTCAACTGGTCCGAAACTCTCCAGTTGTGACTCTCTGTGACTGTCAGAGCTGCTAAAGAAATGTGAGCCTGTCTCCAAGGACAGGGAACTGGGGGGAACAATCGAAAGCCTCCAGGCCCAGATTCACGTGGACCCAGGAGCAACCCCCTCGCTACCTGAAGCCAAGACCGGCGCTGAGCTCCCTGAGAGAGAAGGTTGATGCTGAGCTGAGCCAGCCAGAGAGGCTGTGAGGTGGGGTTGGGGGGTCAGAAAAGCCGTTCAGTTCTCAATAGTGGGAAACACAACCTAGTCCCTGTCCTTAAACCAGACCAGCCCTGTGTTGGGGGGGGAGACTGTAAACTAACGGTCAACAGAGCAGCCAAACTGCACAGGTCCCCTATTCCCCAAGATTGACCACCTCTACACCAAACTAGCAGGAAGGACAATGTCTACAAAGCCCCACATGAGTCACACGTATCAGATGGGTGTAGGGACAGGTAGTATTGAGGAGGCGGGGAGGCTGCAGAAGGATTTGGACAGGTTAGGAGAATGGGCAAAGAAGTGGCAGATGGAATACAACGTGGGCAAGTGTGAGGTCCATGCACTTTGGGAGGAAGAATAGAGGCATAGACTGTTTTCTAAATGGGGAGAGAATTCAGAAATCTGGAGTGCAAAGGGACTTGGGAGTCCTAGTCCAGGATTCTCTTAAGGTTAATTTGCAGGTTGAGTCGGTAGTTAGGGAGGCAAATGCAATGTTGGCATTTATTTGGAGAGGACTAGAATATAAAAGCAGGGATGTGCTGCTGAGGCTTTATACGGCTCTGGTCAGACCACAATGAGAATATTGTGAGCAATTTTGGGCCCCGTATCTCAGGAAGGATGTGCTGGCCCTGGAGAGGGTCCAGAGGAGGTTCACGAGAACGATCCCAGGAACGAAAGGCTGAACATATGAGGAACGTTTGAGGACTCTGGGTCTACGCTCGATGGAGTTTAGAAGGATGAGGGGGGATCTGATTGAAACTTACAGAATACTGAAAGGCCTGGATAGAGCGGACGTGGGGGAAGATGTTTCCATTAGTAGGAGAGACTAG
The DNA here is from genome assembly GCF_964194155.1 of Cetorhinus maximus. NCBI lineage: Eukaryota > Metazoa > Chordata > Chondrichthyes > Lamniformes > Cetorhinidae > Cetorhinus > Cetorhinus maximus. The sequence continues at coordinate 2,830 of NW_027596947.1, read as the reverse complement.
GACCCGAGGGCACAGCCTCAGAGTAAAGGGAATGCCTTTTAGAACAGAGATAAGGAGAAACTTCTTTAGCCAGAGAGAGTGGTGAATCTCTGGAATTCATTGCCACAGAAGGCTGTGGAGGGCCAGGTCATTGAGTGTATTTAAGACCGAGATAGATAGGTTCTTGATTGGTAAGGGGATCAAAGGTTACGGGGAGAAGGCGGGAGAATGGGGTTGAGAAACTTATCAGCCATGATTGAATGGCAGGAGCAGACTGGATGGGCCGAATGGCCTCATTTCTGCCCCTGTGTCTTATGGTCTAATCCTTGTGTTGTTGTGTTAGGGAGTGCGGCGCGCGTGGAGGGCGAGATTCCTCTGGAGTTCCCAGCCCAGCAACCCTCCCTCCCTCCCTCCCTCCGGCCAGGCTGGATGACCCCGCTGGCCGTCTCACTCCCCTCCCCCCACAAACACTCCCCCCTCCCCCCAACTCTCTCTCTCTCCTGCCACCCATGGGATCTCGCACAGCGGCCACGTGGTTGGGGTCGGTTGGCGCGCCGGACGGTGATGTAGGTGAGTGACGGTGATGGGGGTGAGTGACGGTGATGTGGGTGAGTGACGGTGATGGGGGTGAGTGACGGTGATGTGGGTGAGTGACGGGGATGTGGGTGAGTGACGGTGATGTGGGTGAGTGACGGTGATGTGGGTGAGTGACGGTGATGGGGGTGAGTGACGGTGATGGGGGTGAGTGACGGTGATGGGGGTGAGTGACGGGGATGTGGGTGAGTGACGGTGATGGGGGTGAGTACGGTGATGGGGGTGAGTGACGGTGATGGGGGTGAGTGACGGTGATGTGGGTGAGTGACGGTGATGGGGGTGAGTGACGGTGATGGGGGTGAGTGACGGCGATGGGGGTGAGTGACGGCGATGGGGGTGAGTGACGGGGATGTGGGTGAGTGACGGTGATGGGGGTGAGTGACGGTGATGGGGGTGAGTGACGGTGATGGGGGTGAGTGACGGTGATGGGGGTGAGTGACGGTGATGGGGGTGAGTGACGGTGATGTGGGTGAGTGACGGTGATGGGGGGTGGGTGGGGTGGGGGGTGGGTGGTTGGGGGCGGGGGGAGGGGCCAGGAGGACCCCTCAACCAAATAAAAACTGCCAATCCCTCAACTCACCCACCCCAATCTCTCCTTGTGACGTCACAAGGGGTGGGGGCGTGTTCTCGCCGGGGGCCCCGCCCCCCACACCGCCCACGAGCCCACGGGTCCCACCCTCAACCCCTTGAACCAATCATCACACAGCTCCTCCCCCCCCCCCAACCCTCCCCTGATTGGCTGGATCGGGTTGTGACCTCACAATGGGAAGGGGCGGGGCGGGAAGCCGCTGGCCTTTATAAAGGGGGTGGGGCCGGCCAAAGCCCCGCCCATCGCGCAGTCAATGCCCCGCCCCGCCCCTGGGCTGGTTTGGCGGAGAAGGGGTGAGGAGCCGCCGGGTGTGCGGGGCGAGAGAGAGAGAGAGAGACGGAGGGAGAAGAGGCGCAAATCCCGCCCGCCACGGCCGCCCCGCCCGCCGCATCCTGAATTCCGGCTACATGTGGGGAGGGTGAGTGACTCCGACCCAGTAAAGCGATGGTCAATCTAACGGGGATTGTTTTCCCCTCCCCCTCCCTCCCTCACCCTCCCCCTCACCCTCCACTCCCCCAACCCTTCCCCTCCTTCCCCTCTCCCCCTCCCCCTCTCCCTCTCCCTCCCTCCCCCTCCCTCCCTCCCCCCTCCCCTCACCCTCCACTCCCCCAACCCCTCCCCTCCCTCCCCTCTCCCCTCCCCTCCCTCACCCTCCCACTCCCCTCACCCCACCCCTCACCCTCACCCTCTCCCTCACCCTCCCTCACCCTCCCTCACCCTCCCTCCCTCACCCTCCCTCACCCTCACCCTCTCCCTCCCTCCCTCACCCTCCCTCACCCTCCCTCACCCTCTCCCTCACCCTCCCTCACCCTCCCTCACCCTCACCCTCCCTCCCTCCCTCCCCCCTCACCCTCACCCTCACCCTCCCCATCACCCTAACCCTCTCCCTCCCCTCCCCTCTCCTCTCCTCCCCTCCCCCTCTCCTCTCCCTCCCTCCCCTCCCCATCACCCTAACCCTCGCCCTCGCCCTCTCCCTCCACTCCCCCAACCCCTCCCCTCCCTCCCCTCTCCCCTCCCCCACCATCCCCCTCCCCCTCCCTCCCCCTACCTCCCCCCCTCCCCCTCCCTCTCCCCCTCCCTCTCCCCCTCCCTCTCCCCCTCCCTCTCCCCCTCCCTCTCCCCCTCCCTCTCACCCTCCCTCTCCCCCTCCCTCTCACCCTCCCTCTCCCCCTCCCTCTCCCCCTCCCTCTCACCCTCCCTCTCACCCTCCCTCTCACCCTCCCTCTCACCCTCCCTCTCACCCTCCCTCTCACCCTCCCTCTCACCCTCCCTCTCACCCTTCCCTCTCACCCTCCCTCACCCACCCTCACCCACCCTCCCCTCCGCCCCACCCACCCACCCTCTGTTTGTCTGCCCTACAGGTGGGATCCACCCTGAATCGAGAGGAAGGACCGGGAGAGGGAGACGGAGAGAGAGGGAGACGGAGAGAGAGGGAGACGGAGAGAGAGGGAGACGGAGAGAGAGGGAGACGGAGAGAGAGGGAGACGGAGAGAGAGGGAGACGGAGAGAGAGGGAGAAGAGGCGCAAATCCCACCCGCCGCATCCTGAATTCCGGTTACATGGGGGGAGGGTGAGTGACTCCGACCCAGTAAAGCGATGGTCAATCTAACGGGGATTGTTTTCCTCCTCCCCCCTCCCCCTCACCCTCTACCTCCCGCCCCCGCCCCC